>NW_025766199.1:0-58711 GCF_003918875.1 Haliotis rubra | reverse complement strand
AGAGACTGGGGACTTGTTTGTTACTATCAAACCTATATACATTCAGAGACTGGGGCTTGTTTGTTACTATCAACCTCTATACATTCAGAGACTGGGGCTTGTTTGTTACTATCAAACCTATATACATTCAGAGACTGGGGCTTGTTTGTTACTATCAAACCTATATACATTCAGAGACTGGGGCTTGTTTGTTACTATCAAACCTATATACATTCAGAGACTGGGGCTTGTTTGTTACTATCACAACCTATATACATTCAGAGACTGGGGCTTGTTTGTTACTATCAAACCTATATACATTCAGAGACTGGGGCTTGTTTGTTACTATCAAACCTATATACATTCAGAGACTGGGGCTTGTTTGTTACTATCAAACCTCTATACATTCAGAGACTGGGGCTTGTTTGTTACTATCAAACCTATATACATTCAGAGACTGGGTCTATTTTGTTACTATCACAACTATATACATTCAGAGACTGGGGCTTGTTTGTTACTATCAAACCTATATACATTCAGAGACTGGGGGCTTGTTTGTTACTATCAAACCTATATACATTCAGAGGGGCTTCTTGTTTACTATCAAACCTATATACATTCAGAGACTGGGGATTGTTTGTTACTATCAAACCTATATACATTCAGAGACTGGGCTTGTTTGTTACTATCAAAAGCTATATACATTCAGAGACTGGGGCTTGTTTGTTACTATCAAACCTATATACATTCAGAGACTGGGGCTTGTTTGTTACTATCAAACCTATATACATTCAGAGACAGCTTGCTTGTTACTTACTATCAAACCTATATACATTCAGAGACTGGGGCTTGTTTGTTACTTCATCAAACCTATATACATTCAGAGACTGGGGCTTGTTTGTTACCATCAAACCTATATACATTCAGAGATTCTGGGCTTGTTTGTTACCATACATTCAGAGACTGGGGCTTGTTTGTTACTATCAAACCTATATACATTCAGAGACTGGGGCTTGTTTGTTACTATCAAACCTATATACATTCAGAGACTGGGGCTTGTTTGTTACTATCAAACCTATATACACTCAGAGACTGGGGCTTGTTTGTTACTATCAAACCTATATACATTCAGAGACTGGGGCTTGTTTGTTACTATCAAACCTATATACATTCAGAGACTGGGGCTTGTTTGTTACTATCAAACCTGGGGCTATATCATATCAGAGACTGGGGCTTGTTTGTTACTATCACAACTATATACATTCAGAGATTGGGGCTTGTTTGTTACTATCAAACCTATATACATTCAGAGACTGGGGCTTGTTTGTTACTATCAAACCTATATACATTCAGAGACTGGGGCTTGTTTGTGGTTACTATCAAACCTAAAAGCGGCGGAAAACTATACATTCAGAGACTGGGGCTTGTTTGTTACTTATCAATAACTATATACATTCAGAGACTGGGGCTTGTTTGTTACTATCAAACCTATATACATTCAGAGACTGGGCTTGTTTGTTACCATCACAACTTGTTTGTTACTATCAAACCTATATACATTCAGAGACTGGGGCTTGTTTGTTACTATCAAACCTATATATACATTCAGAGACTGGGGCTTGCTTGTTACTATCAAACCTATATACATTCAGAGACTGGGGCTTGTTTGTTACTATCAAACCTTCTATATACATTCAGAGACTGGGGCTTGTTTGTTACTATCAAACCTATATACATCCTAGAGACTGGGGCTTGTTTGTTACTATCAAACCTATATACATTCAGAGACTGTGAGCTTGTTTGTTACTACTCAAACCTATATACATTCAGAGACTGGGGCTTGTTTGTTACTATCAAACCTCTATACATTCAGAGACTGGGGCTTGTTTGTTACTATCACCACAACTATATACATTCAGAGACTGGGGCTTGTTTGTTACTATCAAAACCTATATACATTCAGAGACTGGGGCTTGTTTGTTACTATCAAACCTATATACATTCAGAGACTGGGGCTTGTTTGTTACTATCAAACCTATATACATTCAGAGACTGGGGCTTGTTTGTTACTATCAAACCTATATACATTCTAGAGACTGGGGCTTGTTTGTTACTATCAAACCTATATACATTCAGAGACTGGGGCTTGTTTGTTACTATCAAACCTATATAGCTAGAGACTGGGGCTTGTTTATGAGCTACTATCAAACCTATATGGCAGAGACTGGGGCTTCTGTTTGTTACTATCAAACCTATATACATTCAGAGACTGGGGCTTGTTTGTTACTATCAAACCTATATACATTCAGAGACTGGGGCTTGTTTGTTACTATCATTCAGAGACATGGGCTCAATGTGTTATATATTTTCTGGTGTCCCCCGCAGTGACTGGGGCTTGCTTGTTACTATCAAACCTATATACATTCAGAGACTGGGGCTTGTTTGTTACTATCAAACCTATATACATTCAGAGACTGGGGCTTGTTTGTTACTATCAAACCTATATACATTCAGAGACTGGGGCTTGTTTGTTACTATCACAACCTATATACATTCAGAGACTGGGGCTTGTTTGTTACTATCAAACTATATACATTCAGAGACTGGGGCTTTGTTTGTTACTATCAAACCTATATACATTCAGAGACTGGGGCTTGTTTGTTACTATCAAACCTATATACATTCAGAGACTGGGGCTTGTTTGTTACTATCAAACCTATATACATTCAGAGACTGGGGCTTGTTTGTTACTATCAAACCTATATACATTCAGAGACTGGGGCCTTGTTTGTTACTATCAAACCTATATACATTCAGAGACTGGGGCTTGTTTGTTACTATCAAACCTATATACATTCAGAGACTTCAGCTTGTTTGTTACTATCAAACCTATATACATTCAGAGACTGGGGCTTGTTTGTTACTATCAAACCTATATACATTCAGAGACTGGGGCTTGTTTGTTACTATCAAACCTATATACATTCAGAGACTGGGGCTTGTTTGTTACTATCAAAACCTATATACATTCAGAGACTGGGGCTTGTTTGTTACTATCAAACCTATATACATTCAGAGACTGGGGCTTGTTTGTTACTATCAAACCTATATACATTCAGAGACTGGGGCTTGTTTGTTACTATCAAACCTATATACATTCAGAGACTGGGGCTTGTTTGTTACTATCAAACCTATATACATTCAGAGACTGGGGCTTGTTTGTTACTATCAAACTTATATACATTCAGAGACTGGGGCTTGTTTGTTACTATCAAACCTATATACATTCAGAGACTGGGGCTTGTTTGTTACTATCAAACCTATATACATTCAGAGACTGGGGCTTGTTTGTTACTATCAAACCTATATACATTCAGAGACTGGGGCTTGTTTGTTACTATCAAACCCATATACATTCAGAGACTGGGGCTTGTTTGTTACTATCAAACCTATATACATTCAGAGACTGGGGCTTGTTTGTTACTATCAAACCTATATACATTCAGAGACTGGGGCTTGTTTGTTACTATCAAACCTATATACATTCAGAGACTGGGGCTTGTTTGTTACTATCAAACCTATATACATTCAGAGACTGGGGCTTGTTTGTTACTATCAAACCTATATACATTCAGAGACTGGGGCTTGTTTGTTACTATCAAACCTATATACATTCAGAGACTGGGGCTTGTTTGTTACTATCAAACCTATATACATTCAGAGACTGGGGCTTGTTTGTTACTATCAAACCTATATACATTCAGAGACTGGGGCTTGTTTGTTACTATCAAACCTATATACATTCAGAGACTGGGGCTTGCTTGTTACTATCAAACCTATATACATTCAGAGACTGGGGGCTTGTTTGTTACTATCAAACCTATATACATTCAGAGACTGGGGCTTGTTTGTTACTATCAAACCTATATACATTCAGAGACTGGGGCTTGTTTGTTACTATCAAACCTCCTATACATTCAGAGACTGGGGCTTGTTTGTTACTATCAAACCTATATACATTCAGAGACTGGGGCTTGTTTGTTACTATCAAACCTATATACATTCAGAGACTGGGGCTTGTTTGTTACTATCACAACTATATACATTCAGAGACTGGGGCTTGTTTGTTACTATCAAACCTATATACATTCAGAGACTGGGGCTCTTGTTTGTTACTATCAAAACCTATATACATTCAGAGACTGGGGCTTGTTTTTACCATACTATCAAGAGACCTTGTTTGTTACTATCAAACCTATATACATTCAGAGACTGGGGCTTGTTTGTTACTATCAAAACCTATATACATTCAGAGACTGGGGCTTGTTTGTTACTATCAAACCTATATACATTCAGAGACTGGGGCTTGTTTGTTACTATCAAACCTATATACATTCAGAGACTGGGGCTTGTTTGTTACTATCAAACCTATATACATTCAGAGACTGGGGCTTGTTTGTTACTATCAAACCTATATACATTCAGAGAGACTGGGCTTGTTTGTTACTATCAAACCTATATACATTCAGAGACTGGGGCTTGTTTGTTACTATCAAACCTATATACATTCAGAGACTGGGGCTTGTTTGTTACTATCAAACCTATATACATTCAGAGACTGGGGCTTGTTTGTTACTATCAAACCTATATACATTCAGAGACTGGGGCTTGTTTGTTACTATCAAACCTATATACATTCAGAGACTGGGGCTTGTTTGTTACTATCAAACCTATATACATTCAGAGACTGGGGCTTGTTTGTTACTATCAAACCTATATACATTCAGAGACTGGGGCTTGTTTGTTACTATCAAACCTATATACATTCAGAGACTGGGGGCTTGTTTGTTACTATCAAACCTATATACATTCAGAGACTGGGGCTTGTTTGTTACTATCAAACCTATATACATTCAGAGACTGGGGCTTGTTTGTTACTATCAAACCTATATACATTCAGAGACTGGGGCTTGTTTGTTACTATCAAACCTATATACATTCAGAGACTGGGGCTTGTTTGTTACTATCAAACCTATATACATTCAGAGACTGGGGCTTGTTTGTTACTATCAAACCTATATACATTCAGAGACTGGGGCTTGTTTGTTACTATCAAACCTATATACATTCAGAGACTGGGGCTTGTTTGTTACTATCAAACCTATATACATTCAGAGACTGGGGCTTGTTTGTTACTATCAAACCTATATACATTCAGAGACTGGGGCTTGTTTGTTACTATCAAACCTATATACATTCAGAGACTGGGGCTTGTTTGTTACTATCAAACCTATATACATTCAGAGACTGGGGCTTGTTTGTTACTATCAAACCTATATACATTCAGAGACTGGGGCTTGTTTGTTACTATCAAACCTATATACATTCAGAGACTGGGGCTTGTTTGTTACTATCAAACCTATATACATTCAGAGACTGGGGCTTGTTTGTTACTATCAAACCTATATACATTCAGAGACTGGGGCTTGTTTGTTACTATCAAACCTATATACATTCAGAGACTGGGGCTTGTTTGTTACTATCAAACCTATATACATTCAGAGACTGGGGCTTGTTTGTTACTATCAAACCTCTATACATTCAGAGACTGGGGCTTGTTTGTTACTATCAAACCTATATACATTCAGAGACTGGGGCTTGTTTGTTACTATCAAACCTATATACATTCAGAGACTGGGGCTTGTTTGTTACTATCAAACCTCTATACATTCAGAGACTGGGGCTTGTTTGTTACTATCAAACCTATATACATTCAGAGACTGGGCTCACTTGTTACCCGGTTCGATTCCCCACATGGGCACAATGTGTTAAGCCCATTTTCTGGTGTCCCCTTGCCGTGATATTGCTGGAATATTGCTAAAAGCGGCGTAAAACTAAACTCAGTCAGTCAGTCAGAGACTGGGGCTTGTTTGTTACTATCAAACCTATATACATTCAGAGACTGGGGCTTGTTTGTTACTATCAAACCTATATACATTCAGAGACTGGGGCTTGTTTGTTACTATCACAGCCTATATACATTCAGAGACTGGGGCTTGTTTGTTACTATCAAAGCTATATACATTCAGAGACTGGGGCTTGTTTGTTACTATCAAACCTATATACATTCAGAGACTGGGCTTGTTTGTTACTATCAAACCTATATACATTCAGAGACTGGGGCTTGTTTGTTACTATCAAACCTATATACATTCAGAGACTGGGGCTTGTTTGTTACTATCACAACTATATACATTCAGAGACTGGGGCTTGTTTGTTACTATCAAACCTATATACATTCAGAGACTGGGGCTTGTTTGTTACTATCAAACCTATATACATTCAGAGACTGGGGCTTGTTTGTTACTATCAAACCTATATACATTCAGAGACTGGGGCTTGTTTGTTACTATCAAACCTATATACATTCAGAGACTGGGGCTTGTTTGTTACTATCAAACCTATATACATTCAGAGACTGGGGCTTGTTTGTTACTATCAAACCTATATACATTCAGAGACTGGGGCTTGTTTGTTACTATCAAACCTATATACATTCAGAGACTGGGGCTTGTTTGTTACTATCAAACCTATATACATTCAGAGACTGGGGCTTGTTTGTTACTATCACAACTATATACATTCAGAGACTGGGGCTTGTTTGTTACTATCAAACCTATATACATTCAGAGACTGGGGCTTGTTTGTTACTATCAAACCTATATACATTCAGAGACTGGGGCTTGTTTGTTACTATCAAACCTATATACATTCAGAGACTGGGGCTTGTTTGTTACTATCAAACCTATATACATTCAGAGACTGGGGCTTGTTTGTTACTATCAAACCTCTATACATTCAGAGACTGGGGCTTGTTTGTTACTATCAAACCTATATACATTCAGAGACTGGGGCTTGTTTGTTACTATCAAACCTATATACATTCAGAGACTGGGGCTTGTTTGTTACTATCAAACCTCTATACATTCAGAGACTGGGGCTTGTTTGTTACTATCAAACCTATATACATTCAGAGACTGGGTCACGCCGAAGACCCGGGTTCGATTCCCCACATGGGCACAATGTGTTAAGCCCATTTTCTGGTGTCCCCCGCCGTGATATTGCTGGAATATTGCTAAAAGCGGCGTAAAACTAAACTCAGTCAGTCAGTCAGAGACTGGGGCTTGTTTGTTACTATCAAACCTATATACATTCAGAGACTGGGGCTTGTTTGTTACTATCAAACCTATATACATTCAGAGACTGGGGCTTGTTTGTTACTATCACAACTATATACATTCAGAGACTGGGGCTTGTTTGTTACTATCAAACCTATATACATTCAGAGACTGGGGCTTGTTTGTTACTATCAAAGCTATATACATTCAGAGACTGGGGCTTGTTTGTTACTATCAAACCTATATACATTCAGAGACTGGGGCTTGTTTGTTACTATCAAACCTCTATACATTCAGAGACTGGGGCTTGTTTGTTATTATCAAACCTATATACATTCAGAGACTTGGGCTTGTTTGTTACTATCAAACCTATATACATTCAGAGACTGGGGCTTGTTTGTTACTATCACAACTATATACATTCAGAGACTGGGGCTTGTTTGTTACTATCAAACCTATATACATTCAGAGACTGGGGCTTGTTTGTTACTATCAAACCTATATACATTCAGAGACTGGGGCTTGTTTGTTACTATCAAACCTATATACATTCAGAGACTGGGGCTTGTTTGTTACTATCAAACCTATATACATTCAGAGAGACTCAGCTTGTTTGTAACTAATCACAACTATATATATTCAGAGACTGGGGCTTGTTTGTTACTATCAAACCTATATACATTCAGAGACTGGGGGCTTGTTTGTTACTATCAAACCTATATACATTCAGAGACTGGGGCTTGTTTGTTACTATCAAACCTATATACATTCAGAGACTGGGGCTTGTTTGTTACTATCAAACCTATATACATTCAGAGACTGGGGCTTGTTTGTTACTATCAAACCTATATACATTCAGAGACTGGGGCTTGTTTGTTACTATCAAACCTATATACATTCAGAGACTGGGGCTTGTTTGTTACTATCAAACCTATATACATTCAGAGACTGGGGCTTGTTTGTTACTATCAAACCTATATACATTCAGAGACTGGGGCTTGTTTGTTACTATCAAACCTATATACATTCAGAGACTGGGGCTTGTTTGTTACTATCAAACCTATATACATTCAGAGACTGGGGCTTGTTTGTTACTATCAAACCTATATACATTCAGAGACTGGGGCTTGTTTGTTACTATCAAACCTCTATACATTCAGAGACTGGGCTTGTTTGTTACTATCAAACCTATATACATTCAGAGACTGGGTCACGCTGAAGACCTGGTTCTGATTCCCACATGGGCACATAATGTGTTAAGCTTCCATTTTCTGGTGTCCCCTGCCGTGATATTGTTGGAATATTGCTAAAAGTGGCGTGTAAACTAAACTTCAGTCAGTCAGTCAGAGACTGGGGCTTGTTTGTTACTATCAAACCTATATACATTCAGAGACTGGGGCTTGTTTGTTACTATCAAACCTATATACATTCAGAGACTGGGGCTTGTTTGTTACTATCACAACTATATACATTCAGAGACTGGGGCTTGTTTGTTACTATCAAAGCTATATACATTCAGAGACTGGGGCTTGTTTGTTACTATCAAAGCTATATACATTCAGAGACTGGGGCTTGTTTGTTACTATCAAACCTATATACATTCAGAGACTGGGGCTTGTTTGTTACTATCAAACCTCTATACATTCAGAGACTGGGGCTTGTTTGTTATTACCAAACCTATATACATTCAGAGACTTGGGCTTGTTTGTTACTATCAAACCTATATACATTCAGAGACTGGGGCTTGTTTGTTACTATCAAACCTCTATACATTCAGAGACTGGGGCTTGTTTGTTACTATCAAACCTATATACATTCAGAGACTGGGGCTTGTTTGTTACTATCAAATCTATATACATTCAGAGACTGGGGCTTGTTTGTTACTATCAAACCTATATACATTCAGAGACTGGGGCTTGTTTGTTACTATCACAACTATATACATTCAGAGACTGGGGCTTGTTTGTTACTATCAAAGCTATATACATTCAGAGACTGGGGCTTGTTTGTTACTATCAAACTTATATACATTCAGAGACTGGGGCTTGTTTGTTACTATCAAACCTATATACATTCAGAGACTGGGGCTTGTTTGTTACTATCAAACCTATATACATTCAGAGACTGGGGCTTGTTTGTTACTATCACAACTATATACATTCAGAGACTGGGGCTTGTTTGTTACTATCAAACCTATATACATTCAGAGACTGGGGCTTGTTTGTTACTATCAAACCTATATACATTCAGAGACTGGGGCTTGTTTGTTACTATCAAACCTCTATACATTCAGAGACTGGGGCTTGTTTGTTACTATCAAACCTATATACATTCAGAGACTGGGGCTTGTTTGTTACTATCAAACCTATATACATTCAGAGACTGGGGCTTGTTTGTTACTATCACAACTATAAACATTCAGAGACTGGGGCTTGTTTGTTACTATCAAACCTCTATACATTCAGAGACTGGGGCTTGTTTGTTACTATCACAACTATATACATTCAGAGACTGGGGCTTGTTTGTTACTATCAAACCTATATACATTCAGAGACTGGGGCTTGTTTGTTACTATCAAACCTATATACATTCAGAGACTGGGGCTTGTTTGTTACTATCAAACCTCTATACATACAGAGACTGGGGCTTGTTTGTTACTATCAAACCTATATACATTCAGAGACTGGGGATTGTTTGTTACTATCAAACCTATATACATTCAGAGACTGGGGCTTGTTTGTTACTATCACAACTATATACATTCAGAGACTGGGGCTTGTTTGTTACTATCAAACCTATATACATTCAGAGACTGGGGCTTGTTTGTTACTATCAAACCTATATACATTCAGAGACTGGGGCTTGTTTGTTACTATCAAACCTCTATACATTCAGAGACAGGGGCTTGTTTGTTACTATCAAACCTATATACATTCAGAGACTGGGGCTTGTTTGTTACTATCAAACCTATATACATTCAGAGACTGGGGCTTGTTTGTTACTATCAAACCTATATACATTCAGAGACTGGGGCTTGTTTGTTACTATCAAACCTCTATACATTCAGAGACTGGGGCTTGTTTGTTACCATCAAACCTATATACATTCAGAGACTGGGGCTTGTTTGTTACTATCAAACCTATATACATTCAGAGACTGGGGCTTGTTTGTTACTATCAAACCGTTTGTATGCACATTCAGAGACTGGGGCTTGTTTGTTACTATCAAACCTATATACATTCAGAGACTGGGGCTTGTTTGTTACTATCACAACTATATACATTCAGAGACTGGGGCTTGTTTGTTACTATCAAACCTATATACATTCAGAGACTGGGGCTTGTTTGTTACTATCAAACCTATATACATTCAGAGACTGGGGCTTGTTTGTTACTATCAAACCTATATACATTCAGAGACTGGGGCTTGTTTGTTACTATCAAACCTATATACATTCAGAGACTGGGGCTTGTTTGTTACTATCACAGCTATATATACATTCAGAGACTGGGGCTTGTTTGTTACTATCAAACCTATATACATTCAGAGACTGGGGCTTGTTTGTTACTATCAAACCTATATACATTCAGAGACTGGGGCTTGTTTGTTACTATCAAACCTATATACATTCAGAGACTGGGGCTTGTTTGTTACTATCAAACCTATATACATTCAGAGACTGGGGCTTGTTTGTTACTATCAAACCTATATACATTCAGAGACTGGGGCTTGTTTGTTACTATCAAACCTATATACATTCAGAGACTGGGGCTTGTTTGTTACTATCAAACCTATATACATTCAGAGACTGGGGCTTGTTTGTTACTATCAAACCTATATACATTCAGAGACTGGGGCTTGTTTGTTACTATCAAACCTATATACATTCAGAGACTGGGTCTTGTTTGTAACTATCACAACTATATACATTCAGAGACTGGGGCTTGTTTGTTACTATCAAACCTATATACATTCAGAGACTGGGGCTTGTTTGTTACTATCAAACCTATATACATTCAGAGACTGGGGCTTGTTTGTTACTATCAAACCTATATACATTCAGAGACTGGGGCTTGTTTGTTACTATCAAACCTATATACATTCAGAGACTGGGGCTTGTTTGTTACTATCACAACTATATACATTCAGAGACTGGGGCTTGTTTGTTACTATCAAACCTATATACATTCAGAGACTGGGGCTTGTTTGTTACTATCAAACCTATATACATTCAGAGACTGGGGCTTGTTTGTTACTATCAAACCTATATACATTCAGAGACTGGGGCTTGTTTGTTACTATCACAACTATATACATTCAGAGACTGGGGCTTGTTTGTTACTATCAAACCTATATACATTCAGAGACTGGGGCTTGTTTGTTACTATCAAACCTATATACATTCAGAGACTGGGGCTTGTTTGTTACTATCAAACCTATATACATTCAGAGACTGGGGCTTGTTTGTTACTATCAAACCTATATACATTCAGAGACTGGGGCTTGTTTGTTACTATCACAACTATATACATTCAGAGACTGGGGCTTGTTTGTTACTATCAAACCTATATACATTCAGAGACTGGGGCTTGTTTGTTACTATCAAACCTATATACATTCAGAGACTGGGGCTTGTTTGTTACTATCAAACCTATATACATTCAGAGACAGGGGCTTGTTTGTTACTATCAAACCTATATACATTCAGAGACTGGGGCTTGTTTGTTACTATCAAACCTATATACATTCAGAGACTGGGGCTTGTTTGTTACTATCACAACTATATACATTCAGAGACTGGGGCTTGTTTGTTACTATCAAAGCTATATACATTCAGAGACTGGGGCTTGTTTGTTACTATCAAACTTATATACATTCAGAGACTGGGGCTTGTTTGTTACTATCAAACCTATATACATTCAGAGACTGGGGCTTGTTTGTTACTATCAAACCTATATACATTCAGAGACTGGGGCTTGTTTGTTACTATCACAACTATATACATTCAGAGACTGGGGCTTGTTTGTTACTATCAAACCTATATACATTCAGAGACTGGGGCTTGTTTGTTACTATCAAACTTATATACATTCAGAGACTGGGGCTTGTTTGTTACTATCAAACCTATATACATTCAGAGACTGGGGCTTGTTTGTTACTATCAAACCTATATACATTCAGAGACTGGGGCTTGTTTGTTACTATCACAACTATATACATTCAGAGACTGGGGCTTGTTTGTTACTATCAAACCTATATACATTCAGAGACTGGGGCTTGTTTGTTACTATCAAACCTATATACATTCAGAGACTGGGGCTTGTTTGTTACTATCAAACCTCCATATACATTCAGAGACAGGGGCTTGTTTGTTACTATCAAACCTATATACATTCAGAGACTGGGGCTTGTTTGTTACTATCAAACCTATATACATTCAGAGACTGGGGCTTGTTTGTTACTATCAAACCTATATACATTCAGAGACTGGGGCTTGTTTGTTACTATCAAACCTCTATACATTCAGAGACTGGGGCTTGTTTGTTACCATCAAACCTATATACATTCAGAGACTGGGGCTTGTTTGTTACTATCAAACCTATATACATTCAGAGACTGGGGCTTGTTTGTTACTATCACAACTATATACATTCAGAGACTGGGGCTTGTTTGTTACTATCAAACCTATATACATTCAGAGACTGGGGCTTGTTTGTTACTATCAAACCTATATACATTCAGAGACTCAGCTTGTTTGTTACTATCACAACTATATACATTCAGAGACTGGGGCTTGTTTGTTACTATCAAACCTATATACATTCAGAGACTGGGGCTTGTTTGTTACTATCAAACCTATATACATTCAGAGACTGGGGCTTGTTTGTTACTATCAAACCTATATACATTCAGAGACTGGGGCTTGTTTGTTACTATCAAAAAGCTATATACATTCAGAGACTGGGGCTTGTTTGTTACTATCACAGCTATATACATTCAGAGACTGGGGCTTTTTTGTTACTATCAAACCTATATACATTCAGAGACTGGGGCTTGTTTGTTACTATCAAACCTATATACATTCAGAGACTGGGGCTTGTTTGTTACTATCAAACCTATATACATTCAGAGACTGGGGCTTGTTTGTTACTATCAAACCTATATACATTCAGAGACTGGGGCTTGTTTGTTACTATCAAACCTATATACATTCAGAGACTGGGGGCTTGTTTGTTACTATCAAACCTATATACATTCAGAGACTGGGGCTTGTTTGTTACTATCAAACCTATATACATTCAGAGACTGGGGCTTGTTTGTTACTATCAAACCTATATACATTCAGAGACTGGGTCTTGTTTGTTACTATCAAACCTATATACATTCAGAGACTGGGTCTTGTTTGTAACTATCACAACTATATACATTCAGAGACTGGGGCTTGTTTGTTACTATCAAACCTATATACATTCAGAGACTGGGGCTTGTTTGTTACTATCAAACCTATATACATTCAGAGACTGGGGCTTGTTTGTTACTTTCAAACCTATCTACATTTTGAGACTGGGGCTTGTTTGTTACTATCAAACCTATATACATTCAGAGACTGGGGCTTGTTTGTTACTATCACAACTATATACATTCAGAGACTGGGGCTTGTTTGTTACTATCAAACCTATATACATTCAAAGACTGGGGATTGTTTGTTACTATCAAACCTATATACATTCAGAGACTGGGGCTTGTTTGTTACTATCAAACCTATATACATTCAGAGACTGGGGCTTGTTTGTTACTATCAAACCTATATACATTCAGAGACTGGGGCTTGTTTGTTACTATCAAACCTATATACATTCAGAGACTGGGGCTTGTTTGTTACTATCAAACCTATATACATTCAGAGACTGGGGCTTGTTTGTTACTATCAAACCTATATACATTCAGAGACTGGGGCTTGTTTGTTACTATCAAACCTCTATACATTCAGAGACTGGGGCTTGTTTGTTACTATCAAACCTATATACATTCAGAGACTGGGTCACGCCGAAGACCCGGGTTCGATTCCCCACATGGGCACAATGTGTTAAGCCCATTTTCTGGTGTCCCCCGCCGTGATATTGCTGGAATATTGCTAAAAGCGGCGTAAAACTAAACTCAGTCAGTCAGTCAGAGACTGGGGCTTGTTTGTTACTATCAAACCTATATACATTCAGAGACTGGGGCTTGTTTGTTACTATCAAACCTATATACATTCAGAGACTGGGGCTTGTTTGTTACTATCAAACCTATATACATTCAGAGACTGGGGCTTGTTTGTTACTATCAAACCTATATACATTCAGAGACTGGGGCTTGTTTGTTACTATCAAACCTATATACATTCAGAGACTGGGGCTTGTTTGTTACTATCAAACCTATATACATTCAGAGACTGGGGCTTGTTTGTTACTATCACAACTATATACATTCAGAGACTGGGGCTTGTTTGTTACTATCAAACCTATATACATTCAGAGACTGGGCTTGTTTGTTACTATCAAACCTATATACATTCAGAGACTGGGGCTTGTTTGTTACTATCAAAGCGGCGTATATACATTCAGAGACTGGGGCTTGTTTGTTACTATCAAACCTATATACATTCAGAGACTGGGGCTTGTTTGTTACTATCAAACCTCTATACATTCAGAGACTGGGGCTTGTTTGTTACTATCAAAACTATATACATTCAGAGACTGGGGCTTGTTTGTTACTATCAAACCTATATACATTCAGAGACTGGGGCTTGTTTGTTACTATCAAACCTATATACATTCAGAGACTGGGGCTTGTTTGTTACTATCAAACCTATATACATTCAGAGACTGGGGCTTGTTTGTTACTATCAAACCTATATACATTCAGAGACTGGGGCTTGTTTGTTACTATCAAACCTATATACATTCAGAGACTGGGGCTTGTTTGTTACTATCAAACCTATATACATTCAGAGACTGGGGCTTGTTTGTTACTATCAAACCTATATACATTCAGAGACTGGGTCACGCCGAAGACCCGGGTTCGATTCCCCACATGGGCACAATGTGTTAAGCCCATTTTCTGGTGTCCCCCGCCGTGATATTGCTGGAATATTGCTAAAAGCGGCGTAAAACTAAACTCAGACAGTCAGTCAGAGACTGGGGCTTGTTTGTTACTATCAAACCTATATACATTCAGAGACTGGGGCTTGTTTGTTACTATCAAACCTATATACATTCAGAGACTGGGGCTTGTTTGTTACTATCACAACTATATACATTCAGAGACTGGGGCTTGTTTGTTACTATCAAACCTATATACATTCAGAGACTGGGGCTTGTTTGTTACTATCAAACTTATATACATTCAGAGACTGGGGCTTGTTTGTTACTATCAAACCTATATACATTCAGAGACTGGGGCTTGTTTGTTACTATCAAACCTATATACATTCAGAGACTGGGGCTTGTTTGTTACTATCACAACTATATACATTCAGAGACTGGGGCTTGTTTGTTACTATCAAACCTATATACATTCAGAGACTGGGCTTGTTTCTGTTACTATCAAACCTATATACATTCAGAGACTGGGGCTTGTTTGTTACTATCAAACCTATATACATTCAGAGACTGGGGCTTGTTTGTTACTATCAAACCTATATACATTCAGAGACTGGGGCTTGTTTGTTACTATCAAACCTATATACATTCAGAGACTGGGGCTTGTTTGTTACTATCAAACCTATATACATTCAGAGACTGGGGCTTGTTTGTTACTATCAAACCTATATACATTCAGAGACTGGGGCTTGTTTGTTACTATCACAACTATATACATTCAGAGACTGGGGCTTGTTTGTTACTATCAAACCTATATACATTCAGAGACTGGGGCTTGTTTGTTACTATCAAACCTATATACATTCAGAGACTGGGGCTTGTTTGTTACTATCAAACCTATATACATTCAGAGACTGGGGCTTGTTTGTTACTATCAAACCTATATACATTCAGAGACTGGGGCTTGTTTGTTACTATCAAACCTATATACATTCAGAGACTGGGGCTTGTTTGTTACTATCAAACCTATATACATTCAGAGACTGGGCTTGTTTGTTACTATCAAACCTATATACATTCAGAGACTGGGGCTTGTTTGTTACTATCAAACCTATATACATTCAGAGACTGGGGCTTGTTTGTTACTATCACAACTATATACATTCAGAGACTGGGGCTTGTTTGTTACTATCAAACCTATATACATTCAGAGACTGGGGCTTGTTTGTTACTATCAAACCTATATACATTCAGAGACTGGGGCTTGTTTGTTACTATCAAACCTATATACATTCAGAGACTGGGGCTTGTTTGTTACTATCAAACCTATATACATTCAGAGACTGGGGCTTGTTTGTTACTATCAAACCTATATACATTCAGAGACTGGGGCTTGTTTGTTACTATCAAACCTATATACATTCAGAGACTGGGGCTTGTTTGTTACTATCAAACCTATATACATTCAGAGACTGGGGCTTGTTTGTTACTATCAAACCTATATACATTCAGAGACTGGGGCTTGTTTGTTACTATCACAACTATATACATTCAGAGACTGGGGCTTGTTTGTTACTATCAAACCTATATACATTCAGAGACTGGGGCTTGTTTGTTACTATCAAACCTATATACATTCAGAGACTGGGGCTTGTTTGTTACTATCACACCTATATACATTCAGAGACTGGGGCTTGTTTGTTACTATCAAACCTATATACATTCAGAGACTGGGGCTTGTTTGTTACTATCAAACCTATATACATTCAGAGACTGGGGCTTGTTTGTTACTATCAAACCTATATACATTCAGAGAGACTGGGGCTTGTTTGTTACTATCAAACCTATATACATTCAGAGACTGGGGCTTGTTTGTTACTATCAAACCTATATACATTCAGAGACTGGGGCTTGTTTGTTACTATCAAACCTATATACATTCAGAGACTGGGGCTTGTTTGTTACTATCAAACCTATATACATTCAGAGACTGGGGCTTGTTTGTTACTATCAAACCTATATACATTCAGAGACTGGGGCTTGTTTGTTACTATCAAACCTATATACATTCAGAGACTGGGGCTTGTTTGTTACTATCAAACCTATATACATTCAGAGACTGGGGCTTGTTTGTTACTATCAAACCTATATACATTCAGAGACTGGGGCTTGTTTGTTACTATCAAACCTATATACATTCAGAGACTGGGGCTTGTTTGTTACTATCACACCTATATACATTCAGAGACTGGGGCTTGTTTGTTACTATCAAACCTATATACATTCAGAGACTGGGGCTTGTTTGTTACTATCAAACCTATATACATTCAGAGACTGGGGCTTGTTTGTTACTATCAAACCTATATACATTCAGAGACTGGGGCTTGTTTGTTACTATCAAACCTATATACATTCAGAGACTGGGGCTTGTTTGTTACTATCAAACCTATATACATTCAGAGACTGGGGCTTGTTTGTTACTATCAAACCTATATACATTCAGAGACTGGGGCTTGTTTGTTACTATCAAACCTATATACATTCAGAGACTGGGGCTTGTTTGTTACTATCAAACCTATATACATTCAGAGACTGGGGCTTGTTTGTTACTATCAAAACTATATACATTCAGAGACTGGGGCTTGTTTGTTACTATCAAACCTATATACATTCAGAGACTGGGGCTTGTTTGTTACTATCAAACCTATATACATTCAGAGACTGGGGCTTGTTTGTTACTATCAAACCTATATACATTCAGAGACTGGGGCTTGTTTGTTACTATCAAACCTATATACATTCAGAGACTGGGGCTTGTTTGTTACTATCAAACTATATACATTCAGAGACTGGGGCTTGTTTGTTACTATCAAACCTATATACATTCAGAGACTGGGGCTTGTTTGTTACTATCAAACCTATATACATTCAGAGACTGGGGCTTGTTTGTTACTATCAAACCTATATACATTCAGAGACTGGGGCTTGTTTGTTACTATCAAACCTATATACATTCAGAGACTGGGGGCTTGTTTGTTACTATCACAACTATATACATTCAGAGACTGGGGCTTGTTTGTTACTATCAAACCTATATACATTCAGAGACTGGGGCTTGTTTGTTACTATCAAACCTATATACATTCAGAGACTGGGGCTTGTTTGTTACTATCAAACCTATATACATTCAGAGACTGGGCTTGTTTGTTACTATCAAACCTATATACATTCAGAGACTGGGGCTTGTTTGTTACTATCAAACCTATATACATTCAGAGACTGGGGCTTGTTTGTTACTATCAAACCTATATACATTCAGAGACTGGGGCTTGTTTGTTACTATCAAACCTATATACATTCAGAGACTGGGGCTTGTTTGTTACTATCAAACCTATATATACATTCAGAGACTGGGGCTTGTTTGTTACTATCAAAACTATATACATTCAGAGACTGGGGCTTGTTTGTTACTATCAAACCTATATACATTCAGAGACTGGGGCTTGTTTGTTACTATCAAACCTATATACATTCAGAGACTGGGGCTTGTTTGTTACTATCAAACCTATATACATTCAGAGACTGGGGCTTGTTTGTTACTATCAAACCTATATACATTCAGAGACTGGGGCTTGTTTGTTACTATCAAACCTATATACATTCAGAGACTGGGGCTTGTTTGTTACTATCACAACTATATACATTCAGAGACTGGGGCTTGTTTGTTACTATCAAACCTATATACATTCAGAGACTGGGGCTTGTTTGTTACTATCAAACCTATATACATTCAGAGACTGGGGCTTGTTTGTTACTATCAAAACCTATATACATTCAGAGACTGGGGCTTGTTTGTTACTATCAAACCTATATACATTCAGAGACTGGGGCTTGTTTGTTACTATCAAACCTATATACATTCAGAGACTGGGGCTTGTTTGTTACTATCAAACCTATATACATTCAGAGACTGGGGCTTGTTTGTTACTATCAAACCTATATACATTCAGAGACTGGGGCTTGTTTGTTACTATCAAACATATACATTCAGAGACTATATACATTCAGAGACTGGGGCTTGTTTGTTACTATCAAACCTATATACATTCAGAGACTGGGGCTTGTTTGTTACTATCAAACCTATATACATTCAGAGACTGGGGCTTGTTTGTTACTATCAAACCTATATACATTCAGAGACTGGGGCTTGTTTGTTACTATCAAACCTATATACATTCAGAGACTGGGGCTTGTTTGTTACTATCAAACCTATATACATTCAGAGACTGGGGCTTGTTTGTTACTATCAAACCTATATACATTCAGAGACTGGGGCTTGTTTGTTACTATCAAACCTATATACATTCAGAGACTGGGGCTTGTTTGTTACTATCAAACCTATATACATTCAGAGACTGGGGCTTGTTTGTTACTATCAAACCTATATACATTCAGAGACTGGGGCTTGTTTGTTACTATCAAACCTATATACATTCAGAGACTGGGGCTTGTTTGTTACTATCAAACCTATATACATTCAGAGACTGGGGCTTGTTTGTTACTATCAAACCTATATACATTCAGAGACTGGGGCTTGTTTGTTACTATCAAACCTATATACATTCAGAGACTGGGGCTTGTTTGTTACTATCAAACCTATATACATTCAGAGACTGGGGCTTGTTTGTTACCATCACAACTATATACATTCAGAGACTGGGGCTTGTTTGTTACTATCAAACCTATATACATTCAGAGACTGGGGCTTGTTTGTTACTATCACAACTATATACATTCAGAGACTGGGGCTTGTTTGTTACTATCACAACTATATACATTCAGAGACTGGGGCTTGTTTGTTACTATCAAACCTATATACATTCAGAGACTGGGGCTTGTTTGTTACTATCAAACCTATATACATTCAGAGACTGGGGCTTGTTTGTTACTATCAAACCTATATACATTCAGAGACTGGGGCTTGTTTGTTACTATCACAACTATATACATTCAGAGACTGGGGCTTGTTTGTTACTATCACAACTATATACATTCAGAGACTGGGGCTTGTTTGTTACCATCACAACTATATACATTCAGAGACTGGGGCTTGTTTGTTACTATCACAACTATATACATTCAGAGACTGGGGCTTGTTTGTTACTATCACAACTATATACATTCAGAGACTGGGGCTTGTTTGTTACCATCACAACTATATACATTCAGAGACTGGGGCTTGTTTGTTACTATCACAACTATATACATTCAGAGACTGGGGCTTGTTTGTTACTATCACAACTATATACATTCAGAGACTGGGGCTTGTTTGTTACCATCACAACTATATACATTCAGAGACTGGGGCTTGTTTGTTACCATCACAACTATATACATTCAGAGACTGGGGCTTGTTTGTTACTATCACAACTATATACATTCAGAGACTGGGGCTTGTTTGTTACCATCACAACTATATACATTCAGAGACTAAGCATCAGTCTAATCAATCGTCTAGAGTGGAAGAAACAACAACAGTCGGTGTCAGCTGATGTGTAGCATCTGTTATCTGGACATAAGACACAACGAGGTACATGTATTAAATCACATGATGTGTCACACAGAACAAGCAGTTCTTACACTAGTAACCATTAGCAATGTATCAAAAAACAACCTGTAGATTTAGAAACATTAGCTTACTTGAACCTCAGGCAATTCTAAATGCAGAATACAATTGCGCGTTTCCGTTAGCATGTGACTCTTTCCAATTTACGACCAACAATTACAATTATTATAATATAATTCGTACTTCTGCACAACTCAACATTCAAGACTCAGTGAACGTATCTACAAATGAAATGTTATCCGGCGTATTGTCTGGCATTTGGGCACAAAGCAAATGTGTGTTTATAGAGCACTGCCATGTGACCTTCTTCTAAAGCAATTCATATGCCAACACCAGGATGTCCGCGCTAGATAGCATATATATGCAGATATCATGGGCTATATGGAAGCCAGCAGTAGATAACGTTCCCGACAGGCATGATGAAACGTTAGTGATATAAATAGTAATTCATACACACAAATGTAATTGGTCATCGACAGAACAGTGATGTCTGCATGTTTGTCTGAATACAGTAATACACAAATCACAAATGAAATGTAATACAATCAAAGCAGAAATACATAATATCATTACAATTCACTACAATATCATAAAAATATCGATGTTATCATATGTTAACTTCAACGAAAATAAAGAAGCCGCCCGTCATATGTTAACTAAACAAACAACAGAGACAAGTCACTAAAACCATTTTAATTCATTGTGATCAATGGGTGACGCTTATTTGGAAAAACGGTATTGATTCCCTTACTCATTGTGGTTTTCGCGGCACCGAGGTTTGTACTTGAAATGTGGCTTTAGCGGCAACTGGTATTTTTCAAATGTGGCTTTCCCGGGCGGACAAGAGAGGGAGAGGCCACTGATCAGTGGACCGGTGTCACTCTGTTGACTAAGTACTGGGAAAACAGTAAGGTTGGGGTAGATTCAATCGGTAACCTCCCAAAGACCCTACAGCTTATAACAACAAAGTTCATGGTCCAGTGCACTGCTAATCTTCTGCCTGTTACCTATTTCATACCTTGGACCAGACCAAACACATATAAATAAGAGAATAAGAAATTAACAGAAATAAGGGGCTGTAGGCAGAATGTGATGTAACATTTCAATGAGCAATACAACAGCCAAACTAATAAGTTTGAGAATATATTGAACAATATTGAACTTGAGGTTTAAGTGTGAGTGTTTCAATGTCTCTATCCAAGTCTAAACAGATGTCCCACAACGTCCAGGAACTGGAAAGGAGTTTTCAGGCCAAGATCAAGCCTAATAAACTTTACCTACCCAGTTGAACAATTTTAGGTCATGTAGGCTGACACCAATCAGATCACATAAAACCAAACTGCATTCCCAATGATTCGTAAAACCCAAATAAATATTTTAAATATAAATGTTTATCTATGTATACATTCGTGTAGAGCACGTACGTTTAGACATAACCCTTGCTAAGGTAGATTCAACACTTGTTCGTGATTCCCAGTTTGAAACTGTTAAATCCTGACTGGTTAAGGATGAAACAGGGCACACCGCGAGCTGTATGGGTGACCTTCCATGCCAGTACACAACTGAAGGCCACTGTTATAATGTTTAGCATGTTTTCAAACAGACAGACCAATTTGTCTGAACATGGTTCCTGTTGTTCCTAGAATAAGACTGGTTAACGTATGTATTGCATAGCTGCAGTGTACTGTCCTTTCATAGTCAATGTATTTATAATCCAGATTAAACATCAAGCTTCCCATTAAAGGAGATATACAGTAAAAATATAAATCAATCATTTATAAAGTATATAAAACAAGTATCTTGAAGAAGAATTGTTTTCTAAAGCCAACAAAACACAGTTGCCAGTTTCTGAACACAGCTTAACGTGTAGTCTGTCATACAGACCCTGAAGCAAATATATCCAAGAAATCCCATGCAAGTCTAGAAAATGTGGCAAGTCTACATTTTCCTGAAAATGAAGAAAATCTCAAGGCTCCTTTTATATTATATTTTTTTTTTTTTCAAATTGAGCCTTTTTTCTGTAAAATGTGTTCATTTGAGAGACTGGTTGTTAGTCTACTTCGCGTGCGGAGAGAAGATTGTGTGTACAGTTGGCCAGTACCGTTACTGGGGACTGACTATAACACTTACACTACAAGGTAACAACTGGTCACGTACACTAACGCTTAGTCTCTGAATATATATCATTTGATAGTAATAACAAGCCCATTTAAATTGAAAAGGAGCCCCCCAGGGAGACCAGAGATTCAGATCCTGAACCTGAGGAAATCTAGACTTGCTATATTTAGGGCTGTAGCACTGCAGATAGAGCTTGGCTGAAGGGAAAATAATGTGATTGAGGGACTGTGAGACAGACTACTGGTCACGTAGCAGCCGTTGCTGGTCGTGCTCTAGGTCTCGTCATATCTAAGTGCAAGACATTAGGAAACGTCGGTTTTAAAACTTTAACCAAACTGTACGATGCATTAGAATGGCAAGTTATTTCGTATGGAATTTCAAACTACGGAACAACGGACTATTCGTCGATCAACGCAATACAAGACCGTGCTATGAGATTTACCTTGGTCTAGCAAAATATGCACCTAATGAAGCAGTTATCGGCGAAATAGGATGGAGACCTGTGAGTGTGCGACAAGATATATGATTTGATTTAAACATATTTATTTCCAAAGAAAGGAACCGGATTGGTAAATAAGCATAAGCTTATATGAATACCGCGCCGGGATACAATGGAAGGAAGAGTAAACATGTCATGATGAATGTACAATGTGAATGATATATAAATGTTGCAAAAACGAGAAATAACGCCAATCATTGTTAAACAGTATATGTCGTATAAACAAATTATTTTGGATCAAATCTGCCTGTTAAAGTTATGAACGAGTTCACTGAATGTAAAAGTTCTTTGTATACTATTGAGGAGCAGCTTTTGTTTCCAAACTGATTTTAGGTCGAATCCTTTAGTATAAAAATACATAATTTGACGTATATGGTTGTAAAGAGTTACATGAAAAGAATTAATGAGCAGAGTCTTCATAGTTGTGGCCACAAGAGCAAGATGATGTTGGAGATGTATATCTTTCATATTTGTGTGCATTAAGGTCACTACATTCAAGTCGGAGACGAGAGTGTATGATTTGACAAAATCTGCTACTGAAAGTCAAAATGACTGTAGATATTAGAATCGTTTAAAGTACATTTTTAAATCTCGATAGGCACGGGGATTCTCTATGTTCAGCTGGTAATGAATTCCATAATTTAACAGTATCTGGAAGAAAGGACCTCGCATAATTTACAGATTTACAGTTTATAGTTTGAAGATTTGAATCACTGCGCAGATTATAACCAAGATATGTGATACTCTAGGCGGAACAAGGTTACTAAGGTAACTTGACGTAGTGTTATTAACCATTTTGTAAAACATAGTCATTTTATGAAGGTATCTTCTACGACACAACCGGTGACAATTAGTTTCTTTGTATATTTTATGATGGCTAGTATCACGAACAGCACCACACACGGTTCTTAGAGCATCAAGATTGAGCTTTTCAAGTATATCTGCTTGCTGTTTGGTACAATTATCCCATATATGACTGCAATAATCAAAAACTGGTAATATGAACTGTTTGTACATGGTTTCTAATGTGTTTCGGTTTAAACGATATTTGAGACTTCTTATACAATTCACCATTGGTGCAATTTTATTTTAGCACAGTCGTTAATGTGTTCATTCCATGAGCAATCATGCTGAAGTATAAGACCTAAATGTTTATGGCTTTGTACGAAATTAATGACATTACCATTCATGGTTAGGTTCGGCATTGAGTTGGCTTTCGCAATTTACGAGGAAAGCGTATTGACTCTGTCTTATTGGGATCCAAAGATACTTGCCATTTTTCTGCCCATTCGGCAATTCGCTGTAAATCATCGTTCATTACAATAGCAGTTACAGTGCAACCAGAAATTATAATTTCGTACTTTGAAGTTTACACAGATTCCCGAACGTTGGTTGGTTGAGAGAGCGGTCATGTGATCTAAATTTCAAGGTTCATTTCCCCTGAACCCTTCAAATCGTTCATACGTGTGTAAACATCGTTCATACGTGTGTGAACGTTTTCGAGCCGATCTGGGTCATGTGAACTTTTGCCGGAACTACTTTCCGGGTTTTCCCCAGGATACTCGCTGTCCAGCTGTCCAGCTTGACGTAAACAAAATAAATCATTTGCATTCACACTGCTTTTAATTTATACATATCACTTACTTGTTTTTGTATGTAACAACAAGCACCAACTGAGCACAGTTTTGCAAAAATCTGACCGACAACGCGTCCGACAACAAGTCCCAGCCAGTGCGACCTAATTTTCAAATTTCCGCTACGGTTTCAAGGAACCCCAATGATCTTGCTGCATTTGGTGATGACAATTTAGCGAGCTATTCTGTTTCAAGCACAGGGGCGTGTCACGCTTAGAAACAGCGTTAGAAAGACATATGGTATATAGACCCTACCCTAATACTATATAAAAGGAAAGGGATGTAACGACGGAACCACCCCCTCCTCAATTGGCCGACAAGTGAGTATGATTGCCGATGGTTTTGGAGAAAATGCCTGCTTACTGTCGAGGAAATGATTTGTAGATGTTGCAATAAGTTTTCAGACCCGTGGAATAGCGCTGCCGATCGAATCTAGCCCTACATAGGTGCTGTCAACGTGGCTGGAATTAATAAACGAATTTAAAAGGTGAGTTTTCGCTGTCTTGGGTGATCCTTGATTTTGGCTTGGAATTGCGGAGGTAGCTGTTTTGGGTGAGTCGTGGCGTATAACTTTTGAAATAATGATCCGATTGTGACCATTTAAGGCTCATTTTGTAGGAAATCATCTCGCTTTTGATCCGTAGGCCTCGAAGGGGCCTTTAAAAATAGTTTACGTGGTGAAATCTAACTTAGATTGAGGAGGGGGTGGTTCCGTCGTTACATCCCTTTCCTTTTATATAGTACTAGGGTAGGGTCTATATACGTATATGTCTTTCTAACGCTGTTTCTAAGCGTGACACGCCCCTGTGGTTTCAAGTCACCCCAATTTTGGCAATGTCGCTTCTTCACGACCAAACGGATTTCCAATAGACCATTCTTAATGAGGCCTCATGAATATTCATATCTGTACCAAAACGAGGCTAAATGGGGCAAGGACACAATCGCATAATGGCGACAAATCTCAATGTATACTTCCTGGTTTCAAATTTCCCTTGAACGGTACATTACGAAACTGTCCAGTAGTTCAGGGAAATCGAAGAGAAATGGGAAAGGGCTACACAAATGTTTCTGTAGCATATCCACGGATTGAAGGGTGAATAATTACTGTACATCACGACACATCACGATAAGTCATATGACCTAGATATCTAGGTAACGTTTACCATATTGCGCAGCATTTATGAAGGGAAGCTACTCTAAAGTCACAATAGTGGAAATATTACCAAGGGAAGTCAATACGTTTACTTTATCAACAAATGAACAAAGCAAAAGACTTAACGTATTTCCTGACCTGGATTCAAATCATCCACTTATACATGGGAGTAGTGTTGTTAATTCTTGAGCTGGATAATCGAGATTATAAGTAATATGTAGATCAAGATAGCTCTCCTCGAGTGGATCTGGACCAAACAATTTTTTTGTATTATTCATGTGATGAAATTATTTGTTTGGTATTTCTTCTGTTTAAAATGTTTTGTCCTATCGACTCTGTTTTATAGATATAGGGTATTTATTTACGCATTTATTTTCAGTTGTACAGGACTAGTGGTGGTGGTGATGTGCGCGTAGCTGCATGTTACAATCGCAGAGGAAAAACGAATCGCCATATCATCATGTAGAAACTATTTATTTCAATCAACATGAGTGGGACCAGAGACCATATCTATTATATGGTCTCTGGTGGGACACGATGTGAAAGACAAAACTGGATGATTTTTTTCAAGTTCTTTCTTGACTGATTTGGAGGTGAATAATTAATTTACCTAAATGGACAAGTGGTACCTGCATGGGGAATATTTGAACCAATTTTCAATACTGTGTTACTATACCATAAAATTGATTTATTGTAGATCAGGTGTATTTATTCTGTACCACTGTAACTGAAGACATTTTTAAGGAGAACATATTATCATATTAACATAACAGGATTCACACTACAGCAAACAATTAACCCAAATAAATAACGAACACCTGGAGCGCAGTTAATAAAGAATTATTTTGAAATGGTGTCTTAAAAATCCAATAACAATAGACACATTCACAATAGTTTCCAACTGTAATACTGATGAATAACAATAAACTTTTCAGAGGATGCAAATTGAAAATATATTGGGTGCAATATTTATGTTGATAGAAGTATCCTTTTAGATTAGTCTGACATGAATGGCAACAATTACAGCTGGATCAATGCATAATTTATCATAGTTTTCTCCCCTTACACATTATCATAATCTCTTACCTATGAATGATGTTTTTTTCTGATTCCAAACTAACTCTTTTCAAACAGGATGAAATACATTCTTTTTCATCAATTATTAATTAAACAGCAGCAAATGAGTTACATCTACAACTATGCCATTATGAAAGACCTTTCTATTATTCAGTTAAATTCATCAATGTGTATGTATTTACAGCTGTCTCTTTTTTCATCCATCATTTACACAACACAAAAGCACCAAACAATTTCATTTACATTCATGTCTGTCAATTTTGTGTCGTTTGGGCAAGGTACTTCACAAACCTGGAAAGATATTCAACAAATGAAAAAGTTCCAGCTAATCAGTGCCAATGTTTGAAATGATGTAATACTGTAAAATGTTCAATCAATTTTTATCATCATACATGAATTTACTAACTCCAAACTTTTCAAGTTCAAGTTTTCTGTTCAATTTTTCTATTTTGTCAACCTTTTCCTTGAGTTGCCTCCCCTGTTCATGTAAGTTTTGCTGGAGTTGTTCCATGTTGGACTGGGGTCAGTGGCTGCTGTATCACTCTCTGCTTCACTGTAATATAAGCATTGTAAAGCATCACTCATCTCTTCGACCACACAAACAATAAATATATCTCTGGAATTACAAATATACATCAAGGAATAGAGGCTAACATCATTTCATATTTTAGACAGTATGGGCAATCAATATTTTTATATGTAAATAACATAGCATATAGGTCAAAGTTCAGTTGTATTAAATTCTTTAAAATCATGTCAGTTGGCAAAATTAACTTAATACGATCAGACATTCTTACTGTATCTGAGATGGTGACTGTGGTAGATTCCTTATGGGAGGTTCCTGAGCTGGTGACATGCTCTCTGACTCTTAATTAGCACCATCTGAAATGGATATTTAAACACTAAATATATTTCAGTTGGTGTAATTAGATTGTCCAGTAATATGTCCTGTATCCCTGAAGTACTGGACAGTATGCAGTAATTTTGAAAGTAGATACATATTTAAGATTTTTTTAACAGCATGTGCATGTCCTGCATATACAAATGTATATGTACTTGAAATGTTACTTTGATTTGCAGCCAATCTAATTTCACGGATACAGAATATTTGCAAATAAAATGCCCTTGCCATCATGACATGAGTGTCTGCACATGTCCATATGCTTAATTTTTTTAAATATATTGGACCGTTCATAATTTATGACTAGGGGGGTGATGATGATTTTAGGTGCGGTGTTTGTGGGGGTTGGGGTGTCTCCCAGTTTGTTTTGGGAGGCAGGGGGAGGGGTCAATTGTGTACATATGAACTAGGGGGGTGATCACTGATTTTAAACATGACAATGTGTGTGTGTGGGGGTGGGGTGTGTGTGTGTTTGAATGTGTCTGTGTGTGTGTGACATTCACACATTGTACATGTGCCCCTGATATTATAACCTTGCATAGTGAACAGTTTGTACATTACACGGCAGATCTTAGACTATGCCATGTGCCGTAATTATTTTGTACTTACTATGAATCATTTTCCAGGATCTCTCCGTATTTTCGTCAACCACTGCCTTCTTCTGATCTTATTCTTGGGAATATGGTGAAAAGATACCGTAAAATCCTTACGGGCATCACTCCAACGCAAAGGCACACAGCAGTAATCTTTCCTTTTCGCGGTCTTTATTTTTTTTAAGGTTGGGTCAACCCTATTTAAGCCTCCCTTTCGATTTGACCTCGAGGTCATGCATATTGGCTAAGAATGGTCTATTGCCGAGCATTGTTCCTTATCACAAGAGCTTAATCTCTCGCGGTTTGCGGTTCTTCACCGAGATCTGTTTTAAAAGCTGCTCATTAAATTTCACAATAAACAATCACAAATAAATAGAATACACCAACGAGATCTGCTTCCTATTCGCCACGCCGCACAACTTCGAAGTCGGTCAGTGTATTATTACGCGGTCAAACGAATCCGTCATAGTTTTATAGGTACAATGACAGTTTGTTAAAATGATATTGTTATTGATATTTGTTTCTGTTTGATAATGTTATTGATGTTATGCTTATTAAAGCAGTTTCAAACCTACTGACGAATTTGTTGCAATATTTTAAGGAATACTTTGAGAACTATTTCTTCAAGGGTTGGGATACATGTGTAAAAAAATCGCCAAGTATACAAACATCGCTACAATACTGTCTTGAACAGAATGACATTACAACATTTTACAGGTATTAAAACACATCACTGTAAACAATGATCATGTAGAAGTGGGTAAAAAACGTATGTGTAAACATCAAAGTAAATTTAAACATTTAAGTAAATCATCGTTCATTACAATAGCCGTTACAGTACAACCAGAAATTATTGAGAATTTAAAGATTGTAATTTTGTAAGTTTTTTCACTCATTACTCACGTATTAAATGTGAATATTAGCAGAACATAACTCCAGATTCAAAGACAGGTGAACAGTTAGTATGTTGTCAAGTCACCATGGGCAGCAATGCAGGCTTCAATGCGGCGGGGCATACTACTGATCAAAGAAGTTAGAAAGTCGTGGTCCATGCTGTCCCAATATCGGACCACCTCTTCTTTCATTTCAGCAATATTTGTCTGATTTTTCTTATTGAAACTTTCCTTCATAAGTCCCCAACATTTTCTATTGGATTTAGGTCAGGGCTATAGCTTGGCTAATCTAATAACGTCATATTTTGGGTCCGAAACCAGGCCTGTGGAATGCTTTGAACCATGTTTTGGGTCGTTGTCCTGTTGGAAAATCCAAAATTTCCATAGAACACGTGAGCAGATGGAAGTAAATGTCCCTCGAGAATATCTGTGTACCCTCACTGTTCATATTCCCTTCAAATACATCAGGGCGTTGCCCCTAACACAGATATGCCACCCCACACGTTAAATTTCGGACTGTTATTTGGACGCTGATACAAAGGTTTTTCATTTTGTTTGGTCCAGAATTTCAGTGTATTAGGAAACAGCCACACAGAACTTTCATCTGAGAAAATCACATTGTCCAAGTTAACATTTCTATGCTGTAAGCACCAGTTCAACCTTCGCTCCTTTTGTTCAGGTTTCATAATCGGTGATGGAATTCCTCGCATTTTCTGCCAACCCATTGCATGCAGCCTAGTTCTAATTGTCTCCTTACAGACAGCCACAGTTCCCCTATCAATCACACCCAGCCTTAAGTTTCTAAACTCCTTCGTTTGTTTTAGAAACAAGAATACTAAGCCGCCTCCTGTCACCGACAGTCAATTTTCTGGGCTTCCTTGAAAATCCCTGGTGCTCAATGCCATATCCATTTGCATTATTTTTCAAACACGATAAACAGTGGACAAAGAGATGCCTGTTCTACTTGAAATCACTTTAGCTTATCTGATGTCCTTGTTATAATACTCTAAAATCAACTTCCTCTCTTCTCTAAATCATCCATACTGAGGATCACTGAAAATGTCGTCTGCTAGCAAGTAAACAAAGGGGGATAACTCTTCACAAACTAATGAAAAAGGATTAACAGAGTTTTCTCTCTTGAATGAAACCAAGCACTTGATAGCTGGTCAAGGTTGTTTATACTAGAAATCCAATTAAACATATTCCTAAAATTCTCAATAATTTCTGGTCATACTATACCTCAGGAGCATCTATGATCGCATGTAAAGAAGTATCATCCGCAAAAGGCGTATATTACTATTGATACCTTTAAACTATATCATTTATATAAACAATAAACAAAAACGGCCCCAATACTGAACCCTGGGGTGCTCCAGCAAAACAGCTTTATTATCAGATCTAAATCCATTAATTACGACACGTTGTTCTCTATTTTCAAGACGAATAAACCCTCAAACCATTTTAACAAATTACCCTTTATACCATATCTTTATAATTTATAAATGATACCCTTGTGCCTAACCCTGTCGAATGCTTTGCTTACATCACAAAATACTGCTCTAATTTATTTTCCTTTATCTACTGCACTGACAATGAAATCATATAAAACGTTAGTTGATTAACAGTAGAATCGCCTGGTTTAAATCCTGATATTGGAGATTAGAAACTATGTTGTTATCTCTGAAATAACTGAAGACGTGTTTGAAAACGCACTTTTCAAACATTTTTGCCAGACAACTTGTGAGTGCAACAACGGGTCTATAATTGGAACACTCATTAATACTATCTTTTGAATAGGGGCGACAGAGGCTTCCTTCTAAACCTTAGGAAAGGTATTTCCAGAAAGAGATAGGTTAAAGACATCTGATAGAGGGGCATCCAAAACTCGAGCGTTCATTTTCAGAAACTTATTGCTAATTCCGTCTGGGCCTATTGCTTTTGTAATATCTACAGAAGTAAGAATATCATAAACTTCGTTTTTGGTTCAGATAAACGTCACATAAAGAATTATCAGTCTACGAAACAACCTCTTCAATATTCCTGTCTGGATGACTACCTTTGTTTGATTTGTGAAATATTCATTTATTATATTTGCAATTTCAGTGCTATGGTCATAAAGTTGATCATTATTTAATACTGGAGGAAAGGAGCTTTGATGAATTTTTGCCTTTTGTATAATTTTAAAATCAGACGCCACCAGACTTTGGGTCCAAGCTTGTCATTAATAAATTTATCAATTCTGTATGTAGATAATTGTTTAGCCGTTCTGATGGATGATGTAGCTTTATTTCTGTATAGTCTGAATTTTGTCCAATAAGAAGGTAAGTTGCCCCATTTAGCAATCTTGTGTAAGCGATTACGTTTTCGGATCAAACTCCGGGTTTCATTGTTCATCCATGGCACATCTTGTGGCTTGATAGTGACAATTTTGTTAGGCACGTGTTTGTTACATAGATTAATTATGGTACTGTTTAATTGATCTGCTGCTTGATTTATATCACGAGAAGAAAGGGTTGTATTCCAATCGAAAGAACTAAGTTCACCAGTAAGGGCCTCGATGACGGTTGAAGTATAATCATAGATTTTTCTTTTATAAGTAACTGTTTTAGTTATTTTTTCCTTCAAAGTAACATACACAGGACAGTGATCACTACATATAGGAACAAGTACACCGGATTCTAGTACAGTAGCAACATGTGAAACAAAGATAAGATCAATCAAAGTACTAGAGGTAGGGGTAATCCTTGTAGGATTGGTTATGATTTGAGATAATCCATTTATCAATTTGATTTGATCAAATCTGCTAGAATTTAGTAAGAATATCTTCATGAAAAGATGAAGATATATGTTTGATTCGTTACTGGAGAAGAATGAGGAACATGGACCAAGGACGTATAAATGCTTATGTTTTTAACTCGGAAAATCAAGAACAGAACAGAAACAAGACGTGGCACTCAGCTTTCTGGTTTAAACATATTTTATTGTCCAAAGACAACGGGATTAGGCACAAGTGCACCACTTATGGTCGCCTTCTCCCTAAATACAGTTGAACATGATATTACATACTGGGGATGCTTGACATTGAGGAAACATATGCAGTGTTGATATGCATATATACAGTGTTTTACAGGATATATACAGTGTTTTACTGACATATACAGTGTTTTACAGGATATAGCCTATACAGTGTGCTGGAAAGTGGAAAATGTGCTTCTCATACATTTTGCAAGTAGTATTATACAGTATATCATTTATTTATATATAGATAGAACTATAGGACTCAGCTTTCTACCGGCGAATGGATACACTGGGGATAACTAAAGAAGCTGTTTTAAACAACATTATCACTGTAGGCATTACAGAATCCATAAATCTATATTCCAAACAGAAGCCTATGTTTCAACACCTATGTCAAAGTCTCACAGACGTGCCCTCGCTTTTATTCAGGACGGGTACAGCGCCTCTGCATATAATAGAAACGGTGTATTCCCATACTGCCTACAGTTTCAAACTGCCTACAGGTTAAAACAACATGATACGGTCCAGTGATCAGGAAGTGAAGTTAATGGGAATACACCGATCTGACCTGTTCTACCCCTGCTAAAATGAACTTGACCAGTTAGTTGATTAATGAACTGACCTGTTCTATGGTGCCTTCCCTCTCTGCCTACAGAAGTTTAAAAAAATGACAAGTTTTGGTTGGTAAGACATTTTATTCATTCTGAGATTATCGGTCTTTACATGGAGACATGGCTATATCATGAAAAGTTTTACAGACTTTCAGTGGTTTTACAGTCTTTCAGTGGTTTTACAGTCTTTTACTGGTTTCACAATTACACACAACTGACAATCACTTAGAAAGCTTGATGAGATGTCCAGCAGCACCAAGGTACTGAAGAGGCGTTTTTCTGCCGCTCTGGAGGTGCTCCTACAGTCTCAGAAGTCGGGCATCGAGCTCTCTGTAAACACGCTTGGGGAGGGCACCACAGGCGAGCTGAGCACGTTTAGCTTTGTCTATGGCTTCGATTTTATAGATGTTGGAGACTAAGAGGTAGATGTTTGGGTGGGCTTTGGCAATAAGGTTTTTCAGCTTCAGGTGCCACCCCTCGAGGTGGTTATTAGTCCGCGGTCCAACATTTCGCCACACAGCCTGAGTGAAGTGGAAGAAGCATCCACGCACCTCACACTCCCCTCATAGATTTCCTCCACTGCCCTGATGGCTGACACTTCAAAGTCTATCTGGATTTCACTAGGCGCAAGTTCAACCTCTACTTTGTCCCTAACAACATCATTCAACAACGTCAATAGTCTGACATAGGTAGCCCTCATACGATTTGGCAACAGCGCATGCACACATGGATACAGATATCCCCATTCACCATACAGTGAATGACATACAGCTGGTCCCATAGTAATGGTGCAGCATAGAAAGTTCCATCCATATACCACTTGTCAGCACGGTGGAGCATGTTTAGCATGTCCTCTGGAAGCATCAACTAGAGACTTGGGTAGGTTTGGTATGACTTTGCTCCTGTGCCGGTAGAGGGAGGACTTTAAACTCGAGAACGATCGAACAGACGCTGGGTCGGCAACCTCGGACAACTCTTCGTCGTATAGCTGCCGAAGGGATGTGACGACCTCCTCCAGTTGTAGAACGGCAGCCTTTGCACGCAGAATGCAGTTCCAATGTGTTGTGGTCTGTCGTCTGACGTTGAGGCGATATCGGTACCCAGCAAAGAAAAACCTGCTGTCCTCCTGCTTGAGAAGTGATGAATTCAGCGCGCTGAACATTTGCCATTGTGTGATGGATGCAGTTCGCTCCTTCTAATTTATTAGGAGTTTAATTAACTGAGAAGATCTTCTCAACAATTTAGTCCTTACCATGTTTTTAGACATAATCTGACAAAGACAGACAAAGCCTGTAACAACATAGTTAAAACAAGCCTACCAAATTTGATTGAATAGGATTAAGCTAATCCTGCTTTGGAGATTACAATATAAACATGTTAACTGCTTCCCAAAAACAAAATAAAACAATATCATTGTACACGTCTTGTAATCTTTATTGGATGATAAGACTCAAAACATACTATACACGGAAGTAGATGCACAGAGCATGTATCATTACGGTACCATCATTACTGATATAATCCCCCTAATTATCCCTTACTCCAAACGATGCACCCCTTCTTCATTGATAATTGGGCTGTTCCATTATTCTACAGGGCACAAAATCATTTCCCACGCTGCCTACAATATTTTTGTTGGCAGTTTGGGATGTAGGCAGTTTGGAACTGTAGGCAGTATTGGACCTTAGCATAGAAACAGGCCGTTATGAAGGAATCGAACGCGCAGAAAGGAGATGTTTCCACTGCCAAGATAAAGTTGAATCTGAACAGCACGTTATATTGGAATGTCCACTTTACTAAGATTTAAGAGAAGACCTTTAATATCAGCAAACATTCTATACCACATTTTACCCTCTTATCGGAACCTGAGTAGTTATCACTCCTTTTAAGCTCCGAAGATCTTATAAAAGTATGTGCCAAAAACTGCTTTAGAATCATTTTACGACGCCAGCAATTTTTGAATAAATAATCTCATACCTAATGTTGCATATACTTGTTATGCTATATGTATGCAAGTGTATTATTTTATGTTCAGCTTTGTTTTATCAACTTGAATTCTTTTATATTGCTCTGTGATATTATATATAACCGTCTCTCTCATAACTCCATTGGAGTGGCATTTGTGCATAACATTTTTATATATTTTATTTTATATATTTTATTCATATGTGTATTATTCTTTTAATGTACATATGGTGAGACGTAAATAAAACAATCTGTCTGTCTGTCTGCCAAAACAGTAAAATTAGCCTACTCTGCTCCGGAAACCCGGGAGAGACCATGAGGTGCCATCACAAAAATGGCATTACCTGACAATAACACCGATGAAATGTTGAATTTTAGCATAACGAGCTTGCACATATTACTATGAGCCTGCGGTTAGTTAAATTAGTCTTGACTATCAATAAGATTTCACTACGGAAAGACTTCGGAACACAAATTTTCAAATTTGCAAGGTCTAACATTCATTTCGATTTCGGGAGAAACAAACTTTACTTAGGCAAGTTGTTATACTATGTCAGATAAATTCTGTGAGTGTGTGAGTTAATATTAAACGTCACATCGGAAATAGTTCAGCCATACCGTGACGATAATATACATTCGGATGGCAGGCGGCAGGCAGTTGAGTTTGAAATGCCGTCCTTGAAGGTGGCTGTTAGTCCATCCAATCAAAGTGGTCAACTGTGGAGCACGTCCTTGACAAGTTATACATGCTCTCCTCGGGATCAGTTGTAGCGTGAACATTCGGGTTAGAATTGGTCTTCAGCAATCCATGCTTGTTGTAAAAGGCGTCTATCGAGATCGGGTGATCAGGACCGCTGACCTGGTTGACACATGCCATCGTATCCTAATTGCGTAGATCACTGGTCACTTGTGTCCAGACTCGATTATTTCCAGACCGCCGCCATATAGCTGGTACATTGCTTCGTAGGCGTTAAACAAAAACCCCAAACAAACAAAACCCATCAGGCTCGGGTTGTAGTGATTGGAATTGAGACAGGTTGCTCGACTTCTACTACCTAATTCTCGCGGTCTCTGTGCCAACAGTGTGAAGATTCTGTCCACTACATTTTGTTTGCCCTTTATATGACAGTATCAGACAGAACATGTATATTATCTGAATGGATATGACTTTAACTCGATTAACCTACTTAAATATAAGAAACTAACATAGATTTTCTCCAATCTGTACACGATTTTATCTTGTTTTCAGACAGATTTAAACTGCCTTACATTTGATTTGTTACTATTTCTTTCCAGCACTGACTATATTCATACACCTGGAATGCTGCTGAGTGCGGCGTGAAACGACAACCAACCAGCCAGCCAACCAACCAACGACTGACTATATAAACGTATTCCTTGACTCTATGTAGTATGTTAACCATATTATCCGGTGAGCCATTCGGTGTACATATTCAATTTCATGGAATAGTGGGTGAGTGAGTTTAGTTTTACGCCGCACTCAGCAATATTCCAGCTATATGGCGGCGGTCTGTAAATAATCGAGTCTGGACCAGGCAATCTAGTGATCAACAGCATGAGCATCGACCTGCGCAATTGGGATACGATGACATGTGTCAACCAAGTCAGCGAGCCTGACCACCCGATCCGTTAGTCGCCTCTTACGACAAGCATGGGTTACTGAAGATCAATATTCTAACCTGGATCTTCACGGGTATTTCATGGAATAAATACGTTTCAACCAGAATATGAACCTATATAAGGATTTTATTCATAAACATATCAGCTCGAAGTATTCTCGTTGTCCAGTGCATCGTAAGGTTCGAAATAGCCTCCATTTTCCCCTTACCTCACTGAGCGTACTTCTACTGTTTCATCAAATGGAGTCCGTTAGCTTGTTGTGATGAAGATTGAACACGCGCTCATTTCATGGTCTCTTGCGTATGTTAGTATAAAATGAGCTAAATAATCAGCGCTGAGATCAATATCATCAATATCAAATGTGTAACCACCTCCTGATAGTCGTCCATACTCAGATAACGTAAGTGCGGCAAGACATCATAACATCAGCATTAACACCAGTGGCCGTGTATTATCATGACATAAGAATTAACATCAGTGGCTGTGTATTATCATGACATAAGAATTAACATCAGTGGCTGTGTATTATCATGACACATGAATTAACATCAGTGGCTGTGTGTTATCATAACATCAGCATTAACACCAGTGGCTGTGTATTATCATGACATAAGAATTAACATCAGTGGCTGTGTATTATCATGACATAAGAATTAACATCAGTGGCTGTGTGTTATCATAACAGCAGCATTAACATCAGTGGCTGTGTATTATCATGACATAAGAATTAACATCAGTGGCTGTGTATTATCATGACATAAGAATTAACATCAGTGGCTGTGTGTTATCATAACAGCAGCATTAACATCAGTGGCTGTGTATTATCATGACATAAGAATTAACATCAGTGGCTGTCTGGTTTCATAACATCAGCATTAACATCAGTGGCTGTGTATTATCATGACATAAGAATTAACATCAGTGGCTGTGTGTTATCATGACATAAGAATTAACATCAGTGGCTGTGTGTTATCATGACATAAGAATTAACATCAGTGGCTGTGTGTTATCATAACAGCAGCATTAACATCAGTGGCTGTGTGTTATCATATCATCAGCATTAACATCAGTGGCCGTGTATTATCATGACATAAGAATTAACATCAGTGGCTGTGTATTATCATAACAGCAGCATGAACATCAGTGGTTGTGTATTATCATACCATAAGAATAAACATCAGTGGCTGCGTGTTATCATAACAACAGCATTAACATCAGTGACTATGTATTATCATGACATAAGAATTAACATCAGTGGCTGTGTGTTATCATAACAGCAGCATTAACATCAGTGGCTGTGTGTTATCATAACATCAGCATTAACATCAGTGGCTGTGTATTATCATGACATAAGAATTAACATCAGTGGCTGTGTGTTATCATAACAGCAGCATTAACATCAGTAGCTGTGTATTATCATGACATAAGAAATAACATCAGTGGCCGTGTGTTATCATAACAACAGCATTAACATCAGTGGCTATGTTTTATCATGACATAAGAATTAACATCAGTGGCTGTGTGTTATCATAACAGCAGCATTAACATCAGTGGCTGTGTATTATCATGACATAAGAATTAACATCAGTGGCCGTGTGTTATCATAACAACAGCATTAACATCAGTGGCTATGTTTTATCATGACATTAGAATTAACATCAGTGGCCGTGTATTATCATATCATCAGCATTAACATCAGTGGCTGTGTATTATCATGACATAAGAATTAACATCAGTGGCCGTGTATTATCATAACATCAGCATTAAGATCAGGGGCTGTGTGTTATCATGACATAAGAATTAACATCAGTGGCTGTGTATTCCAAGTGCGCACCTTTACGTGAACACAGAAAGCTACTAATAATTGCATTGCTGGGAGAGAAGAGGTTTTGTTGATAAAAGACTGATTTTCATTTTCGAACAATAACAATGGAGAAATGTAGTTGTTTCCCGTTTACTTTTCTTATTCGGCTGATTGATAGAACGTAGAAAAATCTTTTCTGTCGTGTACATATGATTTTTTGTTATCGCTTAAACTGTTTGGAAATAATAACCATCAAAGAGATTTCTGAAGTCCCAATTTTAACAGATAGGTATCAATTAAAACCAAATATTTTTGTTTTCTCATCTTGTGATCGTCTTGCTTCACAAAACATACCTGCTTTTTATCAGCTCTCCGAAATGCAGCAACTCAACATCAGTTGTATTTCTAACATGACTGCACAGTGTATAAGGGTCCCCGTATGGAACTATATCAATCAATGTCTTACTAAGATACTCCCTAGTTTATTAATTCAAACATGGCCTGCATGATAGCGATCCTCGGGATATCACTGAATGAATTATTGATGCATTAAAATGTGTGATTATCATTTTAAAATAGGGATAAATCTATCTCTGACTTTATCAACAACATTCCCAAATCTCAGATTTGCTAGTAACCAAGTATTACATCTTATGCACCATAAACTCCTACAAACGACATGATTCAACATAACTATTCATGCATCAACTGAAAACGTTTGTGGGAGCTTTACATAGTAATTCCAGATGATTCTACCTTATCTAAATCCCATCACACGCAACTGATTACGCAACAATGCTGTAAACGATTCCATCTGTGAACATATATTTGTGATGTAAGCAACTACCACGTGCGTTACATGGAATTGTGTCCTTTTTCAGGTGACCTTTCACTGCGGCAAGTTATACACTGAAATTGCCTTATCTTCCTCAATCATGATTAAACGGTTGGTAGTCGGCGTAGAAATCAGGAAATCGTAGCCTTTATCAGAGGGGCATGTGTGTGGTAATGGTGGTGGAAGCAGGAGGGTTTAGTAGTTACTGGCTGGCCATAATCGGTGACATTAAGCTTACAAGTACGAGAGGAGACAGACACAGACCCAATAGCCAGCATCTTGCACAGACAGCCGACAGCATCTGTGTGGTAAGTCATGTCCAGCTGTGTGCAGTCAAGGGTCAGTGCGCTGACCTGGCAAACAGAGTCCTGGGAGAAGGCTGTGAGGTAACTTCAGGCTGATCAGCTTTCATCAGTTACAACAGCAGAACAGCAATAGCAAGGACGGTGCCAACAAGCTTGAGCCGTATATGGAAAACCCGTTCCCCATAACTGATGACGTGGTGCACAAGATCCGACTTGTGAACTGCGGAGGTAGGGGGACGAAGAAATAGAAGATATTCGCACCGCCATCTTAGAATATTATTAACTGTTGTAGTTTTGGATACGCATTTTTCGATTTTGACTGCTTCGTTTCCCTGCAATGGAAGAGGTGGTGTGCGCGGTATGTGTTCAGTTTGAACCCCAGACATGGCGGAAGTCTCTATGTAAGAACTGTTTTCATGGCCTCGAGGAACATACGGAAGACGTTGATAAAACACCGGCGGTGACTCAGAAAGATGAGTCGGATAAAAATGAGGAAAAAACGACAGGTGCCAAGACACAAGAAACAGCCAAAGAACAACTAGCCACGCTAAAAACAGGTAAAGATAGTAAACATGCCACCGCATCTATTCCTAAAACTAGCCCAAAGTCACCAACCAAAACTACTACGGCTTCACTGTCGTCTAAATTTGGATCTGCTTTAAGTAAAAATACAGATAATGGTAAAACTGATACCGGAAAAGCAACAGGGAGGTTAACAAGTATATCGTCTAAATCCACCACTGAGGCAACGAAACGTGTACCTGGCTCAGTTTCCAAGCAGACGACAGATGTGAAAATAGCAGGAAAAGTAACTGACAAAAAGCTGAATGGCTCTGATAGTAAACTGAAGACATCTAGTTTAAAAGAAAGTAATTCGTCAGTGAAGGATTCATCAGTGACAAGGCTAGGGCATAAATCTGGAGAAGCGAAAACTGTTGACGCAAAGCGCTACAGCCTAGTGAGCCGGCTCAGGTTTCCAAGTCGGACAACAATAAGTCTGCAGGCAGCAGCAGTCGGTATGCCAGTACGGGAGGGGTGAACAAGGTGAAACATCTACTTCGATCATTCGGCTCCGGAGATGAGCCGGCTGACGCACATGATGAGAAGAAAGCTCTTTCCGACCTCGACAAACATGCAACCCGTACTGAGTCTGACGTCACAGCCAAATGTCAAGCCAGTGAAGGGAGTCATGTTACTGCTAAGACACTTGTGATTGGCAAGGAGAAGGAATCAGTATCTACCAGTGCGTCTAAAACAGTGCACGCGTCTGCAAGTAGCAGTAAAACAGTCAAAGTCGTCGCAACTGGCAAACCGGATGATGGCAGTTCGGGCTCCGGTAGAAAGTCACCTTCGATTACGATCAGTCTCCGAGGAGGTGTGGCGGATATCAAGGTAGGAAGAGCCGGCTCTACAGCTAAAGTAGCAGGAACACTTGAGGATGGTCATGGTGAGAGAGACAAGAGAGAGTGGAACGGGAGTTGCAACAATTAAAGGCAAAGGAACAAGAGTTTCTTGAGCTGAAGGCAAAAGAAAAGAACTAGTGGCTAAAGAAAAAGAATTCAAGGAACTGAAAGCGCGGGAGCAAGAACTTAAGGAAGTGAGAGCAAAGAACGTGAGCTTAAAGCTAAAGAAAAGAGTTTAAGGATCTTTTGGCAAAGAGAAGGTACAAAGGGAAGGTAAAATGTAAAGAACAGAATTAAGAGACAAAGGAACACGAAATTAAGAATCTTAAAATCAAGGAAAAAGAATTTAGGGAGTTGAAAGCCAAAGAAAATTATATAAACGCTAAAGAGAATGAAATTCGTAAGCAGGAAGAGAACTTAGCAGGACTGAAGGCTAAACTAGCTCAGATGGAAGAGAAGTGCAAAAAGCTGGATGAGGAAAATATGTCTCTTAAGCAAACTTCTGCTCATGAGAAGAAAGAGGACATGGAAAAGCTACTTGGAGACTTGAGGCGGCAGCTATCTTCCATGGAAGATCGGTGTGTCAAATTGGAGGGCGACAACGTAGGCCTTATGGCTGGACTTAAAGAGAAGGAAGAAGCACTAAGAAAAGCCAGTCATGGTGGATCATTGGAAATGGTTGCTCTCAGCCAGAAGTTCCGTGACTCGGAGAAAGATGTAGGCGAGGTGGAGGAGGAGAATGCAGAAGCTAAAAAGTGAGATCAAGGGAGATACGTGAGGAGATGGAGGAAATGTATGACACTTTCAGGAGAATGAAGTGGATGAATTCAGGGACATGCAAGAAGAGCTAGAAATCACAGCCAAAATTTGTCGCATTTTGCAGTTCAAACTTCGGAAATCTGAACGTCGCATTGAACAGGTTGAAGCCGATAAAACTCACTATGAGGAAAGGATGAGACTACTACAAAATCAATGCGAGTCTGAGGACACACGTGCGCACGTGCGGAAAGTGGAGGACGAGCTGAAGATGGCGAAGAAGTGTCGGTGAGGCTGCACGACGAACTTGACATGTTGGATGAAAAGAAGAACAAGTCAGAGGAAGATAGCAGACATCTCACCGAACTTCTGGAACAAGCTGACAAGAAACAGTTTCGTATGGAGATGGAGATTGATAAATTACGTGATCAGGTCAGTGCATAAATATGTTGGCAATATTAGTATTGGAGTGACAAGAACCAAAGAATCTAGATGAGGCGAGACTTTCTTCATTTGACGTCTCATATCAATATACTTACGTAAATTGCAATGTCAGGTAGCCCAGGGTTATATGGTGGTGTGCATAGCTATCGTAGAAAATATGATAAGGGTATGTAGTTGTGCAGCTCTGTACTCAACAAAGGGTTATGCACTAAAGTACTGTCGGAAATAGAAAAAACTGTATTTTTCTTATTTATCTCTAGAATTTATGTAGTTGATAGGGGAAAGTGTAAGAAATATCTGTTAAACTAAGTTCGGCCTAACTACAGTCTCAGTGAGAGAGAGATAGGAAACGGAAAAAGGACTTTACTGAGGGAAATTAGTGCAAAAAGACTTATTTGGAACAGACCATGGCTTTATGCAAATTAGTGTGCGACAATATTGTATTACAAAGGACACTTTTGAAATGCCCAATTTGAAATTAGACGTAGATTCATTATAAACGATAGCTGACGTAAAAAATAATAACTTTTATTGTGAAACTATTAAGGATGTAGCTACCATGCAGTCTCAATGTCACTATACAAAGAAACAGATAGGAGGGGTCGCCTCAAAAGCAAAACCTGGGGTCGGGCTTGGGAATAGAGATATCAGCTAAGATAAGATAATCCTTTAGGACAATTATACTGGGGAGAGGTACACGGCACGTCATAACAATTTACAAAATAATATCCAGTCCTGTCGATCTTCGGGTGGTCATGCCACCTATATACTACGATGCGTTTCTATGGTTTTCGGGTATCATACTCTCTTACATATCTCAACACAAACTTTATGAAAGAAAGACACGTAAGATGTTAATCAGTAGATGAGACATAGTCAACACAAATGAAAAAGCACAAAATATCTTTCAGATGACCCCTTGTGCCTGTAGGCAGCACGTGCATTTCATGCCAGGTGAGTCGACGGCCCGTCGTCATACCTGGCTGAGCGACCTAATTGCCATCTATAGTCTGATCTATTGTTTTCAGCAGCTATTCGAATTTTTTCTAAGTTTTGCCCGATTTTACGAGTAAACATGCTTTTCTGGATATCGTATTACGCATCGCACTGAACGCCCTGTTAGGCCGAAGTGGGTTATTTCGACATATGCTATTTGCAATTCTGTCAATTTTAGGGATACAGAGTAACAGCCTAAAAACATTTTTTTTCTTTTTCCGACAGTACTTATAGGGCTATGTGGTGATGTTAATGTTAAACTAATCTGCTTCGTACACAAAAGCTGTCTAAGTGATGTGACTGTTTTACTACCATGGGACATGCACTACCTATGGCAAAGTACTGATGCGAATGGATTTGGGGTATATGCCCAATACGAGGTCTATGTAGTGATGTCAATGTAGAACCGCCATGTGACAGACACAAGAGATATGTATAGTGAACTCAATATAGAACCGCCATGTGACAGACACGAACTATGTATAGTGATGTTAATGTAGAACCGCCATGTGACAGACACAAGAGATATGTATAGTGATGTTAATGTAGAACCGCCATGTGACAGACACGAACTATGTATAGTGATGTCAATGTAGAACCGCCATGTGACAGACACAAGAGATATGTGTAGTGATGTTAATGTAGAACCGCCATGTGACAGACACAAGAGCTATGTATAGTGATGTTAATGCAGAACCGCCATGTGACAGACACAAGAGCTATGTATAGTGATGTTAATGCAGAACCGCCATGTGACAGACACAAGAGCTATGTATAGTGATGTCAATGTAGAACCGCCATGTGACAGACACAAGAGATATTTATAGTGATGTTAATGTAGAACCGCCATGTGACAGACACAAGAGATATGTTTAGTGACGTTAATGTAGAACCGCCATGTGACAGACACGAACTATGTATAGTGATGTCAATGTAGAACCGCCATGTGACAGACACGAGAGCTATGTATAGTGATGTCAATATAGAACCGCCATGTGACAGTCACAAGAGCTATGTATAGTGATGTCAATGTAGAACCGCCATGTGACAGACACAAGAGCTATGTATAGTGATGTCAATTTACAACCGCCATGTGACAGACACAAGAGCTATGTATAGTGATGTCAATGTAGAACAGCCATGTGACAGACAGAAGAGCTGTGTATAGTGATGTCAAGGTAGAACTGCCATGTGACAGACACAGGAGCTATGTATAGTGATGTCAATATAGAACTGCCATGTGACAGACACGAGAGCTGTGTATAGTGATGTCAATATAGAACCGCCATCTGACAGACATATGAGCTATGTATAGTGATGTCAATGTAGAACCGCCATGTGACAGACACGAGAGCTATGTATAGTGATGTCAATATAGAACCGCCATGTGACAGACACAAGAGATATGTATAGTGATGTCAATGTAGAACCGCCATGTGACAGTCACAAGAGCTAAGTATAGTGATGTCAATGTAGAACCACCATGTGGCAGACACAAGAGCTAAGTATAGTGATGTCAATTTAGAACTGCCATGTGACAGACACAAGAGCTATGTATAGTGATGTCAAGGTAGAAGTGCCATGTGACAGACACAAGAGCTATGTATAGTGATGTCAATATAGAACCGCCATGTGACAGACACGAGAGCTATGTATAGTGATGTCAATATAGAACCGCCATGTGACAGACACGAGAGCTATGTATAGTGATGTCAATATAGAACCGCCATGTGACAGACACAAGAGCTATGTATAGTGATGTCAATATAGAACCGCCATGTGACAGACACAGGGAGCTGTGTATAGTGATGTCAACGTAGAACCACCATGTGACAGACATATGAGCTATGTATAGTGATGTCAATGTAGAACAGCCATATGACAGACACGAGAGCTATGTATAGTGATGTGAATGTAGAACCGCCATGTGACAGACACAAGAGCTGTGTATAGTGATGTGAATGTAGAACCGCCATGTGACAGACACAAGAGCTATGTATAGTGATGTTAATGTAGAACCGCCATGTGACAGACACAAGAGCTATGTATAGTGATGTTAATGTAGAACCGCCATATGACAGACACAAGAGCTATGTATAGTGATGGCAATATAGAACCGCCATGTGACAGACACGAGGCTATGTATAGTGATGGCAATATAGAACCGCCATGTGACGAGACACAAGAGCTATGTATAGTGAAATCAATATAGAACCGCCATGTGACAGACACAAGAGCTATGTATAGTGAAATCAATATAGAACCGCCATGTGACAGACACGAGAGCTATGTATAGTGATGTCAATGTAGAACCGCCATGTGACAGACACAAGAGATATGTATATTGATGTCAATGTAGAACCGCCATGTGACAGACACAAGAGCTATGTATAGTGATGTCAATATAGAACCGCCATGTGACAGACACAAGAGCTATGTATAGTGATGTCAATGTAGAACCGCCATATGACAGACACAAGAGCTATGTATAGTGATGTCAATGTAGAACCGCCATGTGACAGACACAAAAGAGCTATGTATAGTGATGTCAATATAGAACCGCCATGTGACAGACACAAGAGATATGTATAGTGAAATCAATATAGAACCGCCATGTGACAGACACAAGAGCTATGTATAGTGATGTCAATGTAGAACAGCCATGTGACAGACACAAGAGCTGTGTATAGTGATGTCAAAAGGTAGAACTGCCATGTGACAGACACAAGAGCTATGTATAGTGATGTCAATATAGAACTGCCATGTGACAGACACGAGGAGCTGTGTATAGTGATGTCAATATAGAACCGCCATCTGACAGACACAAGAGCTATGTATAGTGATGTCAATATAGAACCATAATGTGACAGACACGAGAGCTATGTATAGTGATGTCAATATAGAACCGCCATGTGACAGACACAAGAGCTATGTATAGTGATGTCAATATAGAACCGCCATGTGACAGACACAGGAGCTGTGTATAGTGATGTCAACGTAGAACCACCATGTGACAGACATATGAGCTATGTATAGTGATGTCAATGTAGAACAGCCATATGACAGACACGAGGCTATGTATAGTGATGTGAATGTAGAACCGCCATGTGACAGACACAAGAGCTGTGTATAGTGATGTGAATGTAGAACCGCCATGTGACAGACACAAGAGCTATGTATAGTGATGTTAATGTAGAACCGCCATGTGACAGACACAAGAGCTATGTATAGTGATGTTAATGTAGAACCGCCATGTGACAGACACAAGAGCTATGTATAGTGATGGCAATATAGAACCGCCATGTGACAGACACAAGAGCTATGTATAGTGAAATCAATATAGAACCGCCATGTGACAGACACGAGAGCTATGTATAGTGATGTCAATGTAGAACCGCCATGTGACAGACACAAGAGATATGTATATTGATGTCAATGTAGAACCGCCATGTGACAGACACAAGAGCTATGTATAGTGATGTCAATATAGAACCGCCATGTGACAGACACAAGAGCTATGTATAGTGATGTCAATGTAGAACCGCCATATGACAGACACAAGAGCTATGTATAGTGATGTCAATGTAGAACCGCCATGTGACAGACACGAGAGCTGTGTATAGTGATGTCAATATAGAACCGCCATCTGACAGACATATGAGCTATGTATAGTTATGTCAATGTAGAACCGCCATGTGACAGACACGAGAGCTATGTATAGTGATGTCAATATAGAACCGCCATGTGACAGACACAAGAGCTGTGTATAGTGATGTCAATGTAGAACCGCCATGTGACAGACACAAGAGCTATGTATATTGATGTCAATATAGAACCGCCATGTGACAGACACAGGAGCTGTGTATAGTGATGTCAATGTAAACCGCCATGTGACAGACACAAGAGCTATGTATAGTGATGTCAATATAGAACCGCCATATGACAGACACGAGAGCTATGTATAGTGATGTTAATGTAGAACCGCCATGTGACAGACACAAGAGCTGTGTATAGTGATGTGAATGTAGAACCGCCATGTGACAGACACAAGAGCTATGTATAGTGATGTTAATGTAGAACCGCCATGTGACAGACACAAGAGCTATGTATAGTGATGTTAATGTAGAACCGTCATGTGACAGACACAAGAGCTATGTATAGTGATGTTAATGCAGAACCGCCATGTGACAGACACAAGAGCTATGTATAGTGATGTTAATGTAGAACCGCCATGTGACAGACACAAGAGCTATGTATAGTGATGTCAATGTAGAACCGCCATGATGACAGACACAAGAGCTATGTATAGTGATGGCAATATAGAACCGCCATGTGACAGACACAAGAGCTATGTATAGTGAAATCAATATAGAACCGCCATGTGACAGACACGAGAGCTATGTATAGTGATGTCAATGTAGAACCGCCATGTGACAGACACAAGAGATATGTATATTGATGTCAATGTAGAACCGCCATGTGACAGACACAAGAGCTATGTATAGTGATGTCAATATAGAACCGCCATGTGACAGACACAAGAGCTATGTATAGTGATGTCAATGTAGAACCGCCATATGACAGACACAAGAGCTATGTATAGTGATGTCAATGTAGAACCGCCATGTGACAGACACAAGAGCTATGTATAGTGATGTCAATATAGAACCGCCATGTGACAGACACAAGAGATATGTATAGTGAAATCAATATAGAACCGCCATGTGACAGACACAAGAGCTATGTATAGTGATGTCAATGTAGAACAGCCATGTGACAGACACAAGAGCTGTGTATAGTGATGTCAAGGTAGAACTGCCATGTGACAGACACAAGAGCTATGTATAGTGATGTCAATATAGAACTGCCATGTGACAGACACGAGAGCTGTGTATAGTGATGTCAATATAGAACCGCCATCTGACAGACACAAGAGCTATGTATAGTGATGTCAATATAGAACCGCCATGTGACAGACACGAGAGCTATGTATAGTGATGTCAATATAGAACCGCCATGTGACAGACACAAGAGCTATGTATAGTGATGTCAATATAGAACCGCCATGTGACAGACACAGGAGCTGTGTATAGTGATGTCAACGTAGAACCACCATGTGACAGACATATGAGCTATGTATAGTGATGTCAATGTAGAACAGCCATATGACAGACACGAGAGCTATGTATAGTGATGTGAATGTAGAACCGCCATGTGACAGACACAAGAGCTATGTATAGTGATGTCAATATAGAACCGCCATGTGACAGACACAAGAGCTATGTATAGTGATGTCAATGTAGAACCGCCATGTGACAGACACAAGAGCTATGTATAGTGATGTTAATGTAGAACCGCCATGTGACAGACACAAGAGCTATGTATAGTGATGGCAATATAGAACCGCCATGTGACAGACACAAGAGCTATGTATAGTGAAATCAATATAGAACCGCCATGTGACAGACACGAGAGCTATGTATAGTGATGTCAATGTAGAACCGCCATGTGACAGACACAAAGAGATATGTATATTGATGTCAATGTAGAACCGCCATGTGACAGACACAAGGCTATGTATAGTGATGTCAATATAGAACCGCCATGTGACAGACACAAGAGCTATGTATAGTGATGTCAATGTAGAACCGCCATATGACAGACACAAGAGCTATGTATAGTGATGTCAATGTAGAAAAGCCATGTGACAGACACGAGAGCTGTGTATAGTGATGTCAATATAGAACCGCCATCTGACAGACATATGAGCTATGTATAGTTATGTCAATGTAGAACCGCCATGTGACAGACACAAGAGCTATGTATAGTGATGTCAATATAGAACCGCCATGTGACAGACACAAGAGCTGTGTATAGTGATGTCAATGTAGAACCGCCATGTGACAGACACAAGAGCTATGTATATTGATGTCAATATAGAACCGCCATGTGACAGACACAGGAGCTGTGTATAGTGATGTCAATGTAAACCGCCATGTGACAGACACAAGAGCTATGTATAGTGATGTCAATATAGAACCGCCATATGACAGACACGAGAGCTATGTATAGTGATGTTAATGTAGAACCGCCATGTGACAGACACAAGAGAGCTGTGTATAGTGATGTGAATGTAGAACCGCCATGTGACAGACACAAGAGCTATGTATAGTGATGTTAATGTAGAACCGCCATGTGACAGACACAAAGAGCTATGTATAGTGATGTTAATGTAGAACCGTCATGTGACAGACACAAGAGCTATGTATAGTGATGTTAATGCAGAACCGCCATGTGACAGACACAAGAGCTATGTATAGTGATGTTAATGCAGAACCGCCATGTGACAGACACAAGAGCTATGTATAGTGTTGTCAATGTAGAACCGCCATGTGACAGACACAAGAGATATGTATATTGATGTCAATGTAGAACCGCCATGTGACAGACACAAGAGCTATGTATAGTGATGTCAATATAGAACCGCCATGTGACAGACACAAGAGCTATGTATAGTGATGTCAATGTAGAACCGCCATGTGACAGACACAAGAGCTATGTATAGTGATGTCAATGTAGAACCGCCATGTGACAGACTCAAGAGCTATGTATAGTGATGTCAATATAGAACCGCCATGTGACAGACACAAGAGATATGTATAGTGAAATCAATATAGAACCGCCATGTGACAGACACAAGAGCTATGTATAGTGATGTCAATGTAGAACAGCCATGTGACAGACACAAGAGCTGTGTATAGTGATGTCAAGGTAGAACTGCCATGTGACAGACACAAGAGCTATGTATAGTGATGTCAATATAGAACTGCCATGTGATGACAGACACGAGCTGTGTATAGTGATGTCAATATAGAACCGCCATCTGACAGACATATGAGCTATGTATAGTTATGTCAATGTAGAACCGCCATGTGACAGACACGAGAGCTATGTATAGTGATGTCAATATAGAACCGCCATGTGACAGACACAAGAGCTGTGTATAGTGATGTCAATGTAGAACCGCCATGTGACAGACACAAGAGCTATGTATATTGATGTCAATATAGAACCGCCATGTGACAGACACAGGAGCTGTGTATAGTGATGTCAATGTAAACCGCCATGTGACAGACACAAGAGCTATGTATAGTGATGTCAATATAGAACCGCCATATGACAGACACGAGAGCTATGTATAGTGATGTTAATGTAGAACCGCCATGTGACAGACACAAGAGCTGTGTATAGTGATGTGAATGTAGAACCGCCATGTGACAGACACAAGAGCTATGTATAGTGATGTTAATGTAGAACCGCCATGTGACAGACACAAGAGCTATGTATACTGATGTTAATGTAGAACCGCCATATGACAGACACAAGAGCTGTGTATAGTGATGTCAATGTAGAACCGCCATGTGACAGACACAAGAGCTAAGTATACTGATGTCAATATAGAACCGCCATGTGACAGACACAAGAGCTGTGTATAGTGATGTGAATGTAGAACCGCCATGTGACAGACACAAGAGCTATGTATAGTGATGTTAATGTAGAACCGCTATGTGATGAGACACAAGAGCTATGTATAGTGATGTCAATATAGAACAGCCATGTGATGACAGACACAAGAGCTATGTATAGTGATGTCAATGTAGAACAGCCATATGACAGACACGAGAGCTATGTATAGTGATGTCAATATAGAACCGCCATGTGACAGACACAAGAGCTATGTATGGTGATGTCAATATAGAACCGCCATGTGACAGACACAAGAGCTATGTATAGTGATGTCAATGTAGAACCGCCATATGACAGACACAAGAGCTATGTATAGTGATGTCAATGTAGAACCGCCATGTGACAGACACAAGAGCTATGTATAGTGATGTCAATATAGAACCGCCATGTGACAGACACAAGAGATATGTATAGTGAAATCAATATAGAACCGCCATGTGACAGACACAAGAGCTATGTATAGTGATGTCAATGTAGAACAGCCATGTGACAGACACAAGAGCTGTGTATAGTGATGTCAAGGTAGAACTGCCATGTGACAGACACAAGAGCTATGTATAGTGATGTCAATATAGAACTGCCATGTGACAGACACGAGAGCTGTGTATAGTGATGTCAATATAGAACCGCCATCTGACAGACATATGAGCTATGTATAGTTATGTCAATGTAAAACGCCATGTGACAGACACGAGAGCTATGAATAGTGATGTCAATATAGAACCGCCATGTGACAGACACAAGAGCTGTGTATAGTGATGTCAATGTAGAACCGCCATGTGACAGACACAAGAGCTATGTATAGTGATGTCAATATAGAACCGCCATGTGACAGACACAGGAGCTGTGTATAGTGATTTCAATGTAAACCGCCATGTGACAGACACAAGAGCTATGTATAGTGATATCAATATAGAACCGCCATATGACAGACACGAGGCTATGTATAGTGATGTTAATGTAGAACCGCCATATGACAGACACAAGAGCTGTGTATAGTGATGTGAATGTAGAACCGCCCTGTGACAGACACAAGAGCTATGTATAGTGATGTTAATGTAGAACCGCTATGTGATAGACACAAGAGCTATGTATAGTGATGTCAATATAGAACAGCCATGTGACAGACACAAGAGCTATGTATAGTGATGTCAATGTAGAACAGCCATATGACAGACACAGAAAGCTATGTATAGTGATGTCAATATAGAACCGCCATGTGACAGACACAAGAGCTATGTATAGTGATGTCAATGTAGAACCGCCATGTGACAGACACAAGGCTATGTATAGTGATGTCAATATAGAACCGCCATGTGACAAACACAGGAGCTGTGTATAGTGATGTCAATGTAGAACCACCATGTGACAGACACAAAGAGCTATGTATAGTGATGTCAATGTAGAACAGCCATATGACAGACACGAGAGCTATGTATAGTGATGTTAATTTAGAACCGCCATGTGACAGACACAAGAGCTATGTATAGTGATGTGAATGTAGAACCGCCATGTGACAGACACAAGAGCTATGTATAGTGATGTTAATGTAGAACCGCCATGTGACAGACACAAGAGCTATGTATAGTGATGGCAATATAGAACCGCCATGTGACAGACACAAAGAGATATGTATAGTGAAATCAATATAGAACCGCCATGTGACAGACACGAGAGCTATGTATAGTGATGTCAATGTAGAACCGCCATGTGACAGACACAAGAGATATGTATATTGATGTCAATGTAGAACCGCCATGTGACAGACACAAGAGCTATGTATAGTGATGTCAATATAGAACCGCCATGTGACAGACACAAGAGCTATGTATAGTGATGTCAATGTAGAACCGCCATATGACAGACACAAAAGAGCTATGTATAGTGATGTCAATGTAGAACCATACATGTGACAGACACAAAGAGCTATGTATAGTGATGTCAATATAGAACCGCCATGTGACAGACACAAGAGATATGTATAAGTGAAATCAATATAGACCCGCCATGTGACAGACACAAGAGCTATGTATAGTGATGTCAATGTAGAACAGCCATGTGACAGACACAAGAGCTGTGTATAGTGATGTCAAGGTAGAACTGCCATGTGACAGACACAAGAGCTATGTATAGTGATGTCAATATAGAACTGCCATGTGACAGACACAGGAGCTGTGTATAGTGATGTCAATATAGAACCGCCATCTGACAGACATATGAGCTATGTATAGTGATGTCAATGTAGAACCGCCATGTGACAGACACGAGAGCTATGTATAGTGATGTCAATATAGAACCGCCATGTGACAGACACAAGAGCTGTGTATAGTGATGTCAATGTAGAACCGCCATGTGACAGACACAAGAGCTATGTATAGTGATGTCAATATAGAACCGCCATGTGACAGACACAGGAGCTGTGTATAGTGATGTCAATGTGACAGAACCGCCATGTGACAGACACAAGAGCTATGTATAGTGATGTCAATATAGAACCGCCATATGATAGACACGAGAGCTATGTATAGTGATGTTAATGTAGAACCCTACATGTGACAGACACAAGAGCTGTGTATAGTGATGTGAATGTAGAACCGCCATGTGACAGACACAAGAGCTATGTATAGTGATGTTAATGTAGAACCGCCATGTGACAGACACAAGAGCTATGTATAGTGATGTTAATGTAGAACCGCCATATGACAGACACAAGAGCTGTGTATAGTGATGTCAATGTAGAACCGCCATGTGACAGACACAAGAGCTAAGTATACTGATGTCAATATAGAACCGCCATGTGACAGACACAAGAGCTGTGTATAGTGATGTGAATGTAGAACCGCCATGTGACAGACACAAGAGCTATGTATAGTGATGTTAATGTAGAACCGCTATGTGATAGACACAAAGGCTATGTATAGTGATGTCAATATAGAACAGCCATGTGACAGACACAAAGAGCTATGTATAGTGATGTCAATGTAGAACAGCCATATGACAGACACGAAGAGCTATGTATAGTGATGTCAATATAGAACCGCCATGTGACAGACACAAGAGCTATGTATAGTGATGTCAATATAGAACCGCCATGTGACAGACACAAGAGGCTATGTGTATAGTGATGTCAATGTAGAACCGCCATGTGACAGACACAAGAGATGTGTATAGTGAAATCAATATAGAACCGCCATGTGACAGACACAAAGAGCTATGTATAGTGATGTCAATGTAGAACAGCCATGTGACAGACACAAGAGCTATGTATAGTGATGTCAAGGTAGAACTGCCATGTGACAGACACAAGAGCTATGTATAGTGATGTCAATATAGAGACTGCCATGTGACAGACACGAGAGCTGTGTATAGTGATGTCAATATAGAACCATACATCTGACAGACATATGAGCTATGTATATAGTTATGTCAATGTAAAACGCCATGTGACAGACACGAGGCTATGTATAGTGATGTCAATATAGAACCGCCATGTGACAGACACAAAGAGCTGTGTATAGTGATGTCAATGTAGAACCGCCATGTGACAGACACAAGAGCTATGTATAAGGTGATGTCAATATAGAACCGCCATGTGACAGACACAGGAGCTGTGTACAGTGATTTCAATGTAAACCGCCATGTGACAGACACAAGAGCTATGTATAGTGATATCAATATAGAACCGCCTTTATGACAGACACAGGAGCTATGTATAGTGATGTTAATGTAGAACCGCCATGTGACAGACACAAAGAGCTGTGTATAGTGATGTGAATGTAGAACCGCCATGTGACAGACACAAAGAGCTATGTATAGTGATGTTAATGTAGAACCGCCATGTGACAGACACAAGAGCTATGTATAGTGATGTTAATGTAGAACCGCCATATGACAGACACAAGAGCTGTGTATAGTGATGTCAATATAGAACCGCCATGTGACAGACACAAAGAGCTATGTATACTGATGTCAATATAGAACCGCCATGTGACAGACACAAGAGCTGTGTATAGTGATGTGAATGTAGAACCGCCCTGTGACAGTCACAAAGAGCTATGTATAGTGATGTTAATGTAGAACCGCTATGTGATAGACACAAGAGCTATGTATAGTGATGTCAATATAGAGAACAGCCATGTGACAGACACTGAAGAGCTATGTATAGTGATGTCAATGTAGAACAGCCATGATGACAGACACGTCAATATAGAAAGCTATGTATAGTGATGTCAATATAGAACCGCCATGTGACAGACACACAAGAGCTATGTATAGTGATGTCAATGTAGAACCGCCATGTGACAGACTGCCGTAAGACAGAGCTATGTATAGTGATGTCAATATAGAACCGCCATGTGACAAACACAGGAGCTGTGTATAGTGATGGCAATGTAGATATGTGTTGGGGCACCACCATGTGACAGACACAAGAGCTTGATGTATAGTGATGTCAATGTAGAACAGCCATATGACAGACACGAGAGCTATGTATATGTGATGTTAATTTAGAACCGCCATGTGACAGACACAAGAGCTATGTATAGTGATGTGAATATAGAACCGCCATGTGACAGACACAAGAGCTATGTATAGTGATGTTAATGTAGAACCGCCATGTGACAGACACAAGAGCTATGTATAGTGATGTCAATGTAGAACCGCCATATGACAGACTACAAGAGCTATGTATAGTGATGGCAATATAGAACCGCCATGTGACAGACACAAGAGATATGTAATATAGTGAAATCAATATAGAACCGCCATGTGACAGACACGAGAGCTATGTATAGTGATGTCAATGTAGAACCGCCATGTGACAGACACAAGAGATATGTATATTGATGTCAATGTAGAACCGCCATGTGACAGACACAAGAGCTATGTATAGTGATGTCAATATAGAACCGCCATGTGACAGACACAGAGCTATGTATAGTGATGTCAATGTAGAACCGCCATATGACAGACACAAGAGCTATGTATAGTGATGTCAATGTAGAACCGCCATGTGACAGACACAAGAGCTATGTATAGTGATGTCAATATAGAACCGCCATGTGACAGACACAAAGAGATATGTATAGTGAAATCAATATAGACCCGCCATGTGACAGACACAAGAGCTATGTATAGTGATGTCAATGTAGCCAGACAGCCATGTGACAGACACAAGAGCTGTGTATAGTGATGTCAAGGTAGAACTGCCATGTGACAGACACAAGAGCTATGTATAGTGATGTCAATATAGAACTGCCATGTGACAGACACAGGAGCTGTGTATAGTGATGTCAATATAGAACCGCCATCTGACAGACATATGAGCTATGTATAGTGATGTCAATGTAGAACCGCCATGTGATGACAGACACGAGGCTATGTATAGTGATATCAATATAGAACCGCCATGTGACAGACACAAGAGCTGTGTATAGTGATGTCAATGTAGAACCGCCATGTGACAGAACACAAGAGCTATGTATAGTGATGTCAATATAGAACCGCCATGTGACAGACACAGGAGCTGTGTATAGTGATGTCAATGTAGAACCGCCATGTGACAGACACAAGGAGCTATGTATAGTGATGTCAATATAGAACCGCCATATGACAGACACGAGGAGCTATGTATAGTGATGTTAATGTAGAACCGCCATGTGACAGACACAAAGAGCTGTGTATAGTGATGTGAGATGTAGAACCGCCATGTGACAGACACAAAGAGCTATGTATAGTGATGTTAATGTAGAACCGCCATGTGACAGACACAAGAGCTATGTATAGTGATGTTAATGTAGAACCAAGGGATATGTATAGTGAGAATGTATAGACATGTGACAGACACAAGAGCTGTGTATAGTGATGTGTCAATGTAGAACCGCCATGTAGCGACAGACACAAGAGCTATGTATACTGATGTCAATATAGAACCGCCATGTGGGCGGGCATTGAACACAAAGAGCTGTGTATAGTGATGTCAATGTAGAACCGCCATGTGACAGACACAAGAGCTATGTATAGTGATGTTAATGTAGAACTGCTATAGTGATAGACACAAGAGCTATGTATAAGTGATGTCAATATAGAACAGCCATGTGACTTGACAGACACAAGAGCTATGTATAGTGATGTCAATAATAGAACAGCCATATGACAGACACGAGAAAGCTATGTATAGTGATGTCAATATAGAACCGCCATGTGACAGACACAAGAGCTATGTATAGTGATGTCAATATAGAACCGCCATGTGACAGACACAAGAGCTATGTATAGTGATGTCAATGTAGAACCGCCATATGACAGACACAAAGAGCTATGTATAGTGATGTCAATGTAGAACCGCCATGTGACAGACACAAGAGCTATGTATAGTGATGTCAATATAGAACCGCCATGTGACAGACACAAGAGATATGTATAGTGAAATCAATATAGAACCGCCATGTGACAGACACAAGAGCTATGTATGGTGATGTCAATGTAGAACAACCATGTGACAGACACAAGAGCTATGTATAGTGATGTCAATATAGAACTGCCATGTGACAGACACAAGGAGCTATGTATAGTGATGTCAATATAGAACTGCCATGTGACAGACACAAGAGCTGTGTATAGTGATGTCAATATAGAACCGCCATCTGACAGACATATGAGCTATGTATAGTTATGTCAATGTAAAACGCCATGTGACAGACACGAGCTATGTATAGTGATGTCAATATAGAACCGCCATGTGACAGACACAAAGAGCTGTGTATAAGTGATGTCAATGTAGAACCGCCATATGTGACAGACACAAGAGGCTATGTATAGTGATGTCAATATAGAACCGCCATGTGACAGACACAGGAGCTGTGTATAGTGATTTCAATGTAAACCGCCATGTGACAGACACAAGAGCTATGTATAGTGATATCAATATAGAACCGCCATATGACAGACACGAGGCTATGTATAGTGATGTTAATGTAGAACCGCCATGTGACAGACTTACAAGAGCTGTGTATAGTGATGTGAATGTAGAACCGCCATGTGACAGACACAAGAGCTATGTATAGTGATGTTAATGTAGAACCGCCATGTGACAGACACAAGACCTATGTATAGTGATGTTAATGTAGAACCGCCATGTGACAGACACACAAGAGCTGTGTATATAGTGATGTAGATGTAGAACCGCCCTGTGACAGACACAAGAGCTATGTATACTGATGTCAATATAGAACCGCCATGTGACAGACACCCAAGGCTGTGTATAGTGATGTGAATGTAGAACCGCCCTGTGACAGACACAAAAGAGCTATGTATAGTGATGTTAATGTAGAACCGCTATGTGATAGACACAAAAGAGCTATGTATAGTGATGTCAATATAGAACAGCCATGTGACAGACACAAAGAGCTATGTATAGTGATGTCAATGTAGAACAGCCATATGACAGACACAGAAAGCTATGTATAGTGATGTCAATATAGAACCGCCATGTGACAGACTTACAAGAGCTATGTATAGTGATGTCAATATAGAACCGCCATGTGACAGACACAAGAGATATGTATAGTGAAATCAATATAGAACCGCCATGTGACAGACACAAGAGCTATGTATAGTGATGTCAAATAGAACAGCCATGTGACAGACACAAAGAGCTGTGTATAGTGATGT
>NW_025766198.1:0-58936 GCF_003918875.1 Haliotis rubra | reverse complement strand
ACGTACCAACCCTGCTGCTGCAGGGCGAAGCTTACTTCATCACTGACGACACCCCGTTGACGACATCTACAGCCTTTTTGAACCCTTTTTTGGAGGAGAAGGCATGCGGCTATCCTCAGTCAGGTTTCCTTCTGGTTGATGTTCATCATCATGTATCTGGCGGAGTGTTTGGTGATTCTCCTGTCCCCATTAATCAAGATCGACATTGGAATCACCTCCAGCGTCCTCCGCTTCGCAAACACCACCATCAAACTGAGTAGCGTCAAGGCGCGCACCCTGCTCAACTACATGCCTCTGTGTTTTCTGTGGAGGAGAGTCTTCGCAATGCACGTGCATATTACCGGGATGTTCCAATATAGGCACGTTTGTCTTCAGCCTGAGACCACCCGGTCTTGGGATAGTGTGTACTGGAGCGGTCAATGCAATATTTTTGTCAATAAACATATGCTACGATTATTGATAAGTCATTGACAAATAATCGACTTTTATTTCTATCAATGCAACGTATTGACACAGTGACTCTATCAATGCTGCGTATTGGCACAGTGCCAATGATCTTTATACACCCTATCAATGCAACGTATTGACACAATGTCAATGATCTTTATACACCCTATCAATGCAACGTATTGACACAGTGTCAATGATCTTCATACACCCTATCAATGCAACGTATCTATCAATGCAACGTATTGACAGTGTCAATGATCTTCATAAATCCTATCAATGCAACGTATTGGCACAGTGTCAATGATCTTCATACACCCTATCAATGCAACGTATTGACACAGTGTCAATGATCTTCATAAAATTCTATCAATGCAACGTATTGACACAGTGTCAATGATCTTTATACACCCTATCAATGCAACGTATTGACACAGTGTCAGTGATCTTCATACACCCTAAATCCTATCAATGCAACGTATTGACACAGTGTCAATGATCTTTATACACCCTATCAATGCAACGTATTGACACAGTGACACTATCAATGCAACGTATTGACACAGTGACTCTATCAATGCTACGTATTGACACACGGTGTCAGTGATCTTCATACACCCTGTCAATGCAACGTATTGACACAATGTCAATGATCTCCATACACCCTATCAATGCAACGTATTGACAGTGTCAGTGATCTTCATAAATCCTATCAATGCAACGTATTGACGGTGTCAGTGATCTTCATAAATCCTATCAATGCAACGTATTGACAGTGTCAGTGATCTTTATACACCCTATCAATGCAACGTATTGGCACAGTGTCAATGATCTCCATACACCCTATCAATGCAACGTATTGACACAGTGTCAATGATCTTCATACGTTCTATCAGTCAACGTATTTGTACAGCGTATTGATCTCCATACACCCTATCAATGCAACGTATTGACACAGTGTCAATGATCTCCATACACCCTATCAATGCAACGTATTGACACAGTGTCAATGATCTTTATACACTCTATCAATACAACATACATACAGTTTTAATTTACATTACAAATGCAGCACTCTATGCTACTGTGAAGAATGTTTTTTGTGATGTTTTCTAATATTTGTGTCACTGAAAACATTACATGAATCCTTTGTCGATGTATTTTATAATGTTTTTTTTACAATTCAACATGTCAATGCAAGTTTATATTTTTGTACATGGTTATGTCGATATGCAAGACATATCACCAATGCACCGTTTAATGTCAGTCTTTATTAAGTCAGTTATGTATGCAAAGCCTAGTGTCTCTATCAGGGTAATGTTCCAAGCGATTCTTTGTCAATGTTGGAGTTCGATGCAAGCATACTTTATACTTATATTTGTACCTATATGCAAGACATAATGATAACACCAGCGCAATCTTCTGCTGTGTTAAGCTTAAACAGTGATGCCTGCAAATCAAGGGCGTCTTGGTCAATTAATCATCCATTGCCGTTGTAAGACTTCGAAGCATTTTTAAGCAATTCTTTGCCAATGTAAAAAACATTATGCAACACTTAAACTATGTCGTCAAGCCTTTTTACAATGGCCGCCATATAGATGGAATATTGCTGAGTTTTTTTTATTACTAACCTCACTATTTTCAATGTCAAATTTCAATGCAATATTAGTGTCATATTTATTACTGTACCTGTTTACGGTATTTTATTTATCCCTTTATGTATTCTATCAATGCAACATGTCAATGCAATTTTTACATGTATAGTTTTATTTAGTTTCATTTATAACCACTAACACATGCAAGCTATCAATGCAACTTGGTCTATGTTGATATGTTTAGTACTATTCCTCTGCAACATTTAAAACATGTTGTCAAGCATTCTGTTGTGAAATCACATTCAACATCAACACACAAATCTACGTTCAATGTCAATGTAATACTACACAGTATTTCTCAATAGTATACCCTATGTTTTATAGCAGCTGTTACAGTTTGCGCTTTGTCCGACCAGTCATTAATTACTGTTTAGCCAGTGTCCCCTTTTAAGCTATATTTCTTCAATTCATTATGTCCTTGGTAATGTGAACATTTGAGATAGATAATTTTAAGTTTACTTCAACGCTACCATAGTGCAACGCAATCTGAAGAAACTCTGTCTCCAGACATTTCATTACGTTATGAATTACCTTCAGTTCAACAAGATGCATCTTTACAATGCAAACAGTTGTAAAGGAATGACGATGCTCAAGATAACAGAAATTGTAACATTGTTTTCCAAATAAAAACATTGCAAATAACCTCATGTAATGTTTTTGTATGGTGATGTCACTGTAACTGTAACTAGCTAACTATTAAGGCGATTTGAATGTATATTCCTATACTGTTATTCTGTTGTCAATACTGGTACAATGTTGCTTGCAACAAAATCATAACCACGTGTCCATAAATCACCATCAAACACTGATGGTGTCAGGTTTTCCTAATAGGGGCAAACGGGTGAAAAGTTACTTCTTTAAGCTTAGTAAACACCTCTATCGACTCTGTACAATTACATGACGAACACCTCTCTACATACATATGGACTATACAATTACATGACGAACACCTCTCTACATACATATGGACTATACAATGACGAACACCTCTCTACATGACGAACACCTCTCTACATACATATGGACTATACAATTACATGACGAACACCTGTCTACATACATATGGACTATACAATTACATGACGAACACCTCTCTACATACATATGGACTATACAATTACATGACGAACACCTCTCTACATACATATGGACTATACAATTACATGACGAACACCTGTCTACATACATATGGACTATACAATTACATGACGAACACCTCTCTACACCTCTCTACATATATATGGACTATACAATTACATGACGAACACCTGTCTACATACATATGGACTATACAATTACATATATATGACGAACACCTCTCTACATACATATGGACACCTCACACAATATGGACTTACATGACGAACACCTCTCTACATACATATGGACTATACAATTACATGACGAACACCTCTCTACATACATATGGACTATACAATTACATGACGAACACCTGTCTACATACATATGGACTATACAATTACATGACGAACACCTCTCTACATACATATGGACTATACAATTACATGACGAACACCTCTCTACATATATATGGACTATACAATTACATGACGAACACCTCTCTACATATATATGGACTATACAATTACATGACGAACACCTCTCTACATATATATGGACTATACAATTACATGACGAACACCTCTCTACATATATATGGACTATACAATTACATGACGAACACCTCTCTACATACATATGGACTATACACATGACGAACACCTTACATGACTATACAATTACATGACGAACACCTCTCTACATATATATGGACTATACAATTACATGACGAACACCTCTCTACATATATATGGACTATACAATTACATGACGAACACCTGTCTACATACATATGGACTATACAATTACATGACGAACACCTCTACTACATATATATGGACTATACAATTACATGACATGACTCTACATACTATCTATATACATACGAACACCACCTGGACTATACAATTACATGACGAACACCTCTCTACATATATATGGACTATACAATTACATGACGAACACCTCTCTACATACATATGGACTATACAATTACATGACGAACACCTCTCTACATACAATTATATGGACTATACAATTACATGACGAACACCTCTCTCTACATATATATGGACTATACAATTACATGACGAACACCTCTCTACATACATATGGACTATACAATTACATGACGAACACCTCTCTACATACATATGGACTATACAATTACATGACGAACACCTCTCTACATACATATGGACTATACAATTACATGACGAACACCTCTCTACATACATATGGACTATACAATTACATGACGAACACCTCTCTACATACATATGGACTATACAATTACATGACGAACACCTCTCTACATACATATGGACTATACAATTACATGACGAACACCTCTCTACATATATATGGACTATACAATTACATGACGAACAGCCCTGTTTATACAATTACATGACGAACACCTCTCTACATACATATGGACTATACAATTACATGACGAACAGCCCTGTTTAGACACACTCACTGGACAAAATACTTGACGAAGCCCTTTCTATAGACATATAGACTAAACAATTACATGACGAACCCTCTCAATATTATATACTGAACAATACATAATGAGACATACAAGGAAACATAACTGGTTTTAATTACAAGAAGCCTCTTAACATCACTATTTGAGAGTGATAAAACAAGACATGTTCATGAAGCAGTTTAGACTTCGCAGTCGAATTTGCTTTCAGCAGAGGTTGTTAGTTGTTAAACCCTGCACTAAGAAATATTCAAGCTAACAATCGACACTGGACCAGACAATCCAGTGATCAACAGCATCAGCATCGATTTAAACAATTAGGATACGAGGACATGTGTCAATCATCAGGTCTGTCCACAATTCGTCTCCGTTGAATTCATCGACGTTTCAAATAGAGAGACATTTTGAAAGGGCTGATATTTCCTTGAATTAGTAATGAGTCTGGTTATGTATGGTCGACAATATCCAAAATGTTCACACAACGTACTTTTAGGGGACATGAGCCTTCAGCCTTCAAAAAGACCCTTAGACAATGATAAGAGACAATAATTACGTATCCACTTTTTCGGTAATAGTTTGTATTCTCACTGTGGACGCCCTCTAACTCTCTCTGAAACTTGTTCTAAGGTGTTCGACACATCACAAAAAAGAATTCAGTCCTGATATTGCCCATCTTTGATCTTGGCACACTTGGTGTCAGGTTTCAATTAATTAAGGGGAGTTGAAGGACAGCACGAAAACAATGAGCTATTTGTTTACACTAATTGGCTCTGATTCAACGTTTCAAACTGTTTACCACTACCGCTAATAAGAGGAATGGGTCAATAAGAACACTTAAATAACTGCATTTGCCATTCAGATGGTTAAAACTACGTTTTGCAATGATAAACATTACATATCAAAAAATAAATGTAACACACCACTAATAAGTACCGTCTTTTCAAAAAGATTTATCGAGTAGCAAACACTGAATGGTATTTGGTGTTTCGACTGTATTGTACAGCATTGCTGTACGGACGTATCGACAGAACAAGACGTCGGCAGACTTGCCAACCAACGCGCTGCCAACGTCGATGTATTGTGTCTGTTTCCGGGACGCCAGAGATAGCGAAGCAGCTATTGTTACAAAGACGGGCGAAGGCATAATGATACCATTGATTTGCTGCCGTTACTGCAAGAACTATTGCGGGTGCACAAAGTAGGCACCAGACTCCAAGACGAAAAGTGAAAACTCCAGCACATTGTGCTGATGGATGGGTCTGCAAACAGTAATACCTACAGTATCGACTAGAGTGGGTTGGTTGTTTAACGCCAAACTCAGCAATATTTCAGCTAAATGGCGGTGGTCTGTAAATAATCAAGTCCGGACCAGACAACCCAGTGATCAATAGCATGAGCATCGATCAACGTAATTGGGATACCATGACATGTGTGAACCAAGTCAACGAGCTTGACCACCCGATCCCGTTAGTCGCCTTTTTCGCCAAACATGGGTTACTGAAGATCAATTGTTACCCGGATCTTCACGGGTATCCTCAGATGTATATACTCCAGTTGGTAGCAAAATATACTAGGGCTAAAAAGAACTCTACGAACCACTCATTCAATTCGTTACATGCATTTCGCCTAAAATATACCGGAAGTGACCGGAAGTGACATAAGCGCGCCCGTTCGTTATAAACGTTCGTTGACGTGTACAGCTGCAAGTGTCCCCGTTTGATAACACAGCTGATAACGATAACTAGTCGTGCCAGCACGTGATGGTATTAAAGATGTTTTATATACTGGCATGTGGAGTCAAAGGCCAAGACGCCAAGAACATCTGTGCCGTGTATTAAGGTCCAGATGCACTGTGCTGCGAGATAGAAATAGTTGGATTGCGGACCATGGTTGCGGACCAGCTATATTGTGGCGGTCTGTAAATAATCGAGTCTGGACCAGACAATCCAGTGATCAACAGCATTGGCATCGGTCTACGCAATTGGGAACCGATGACATGTGGCATGTCAGCGAGCCTGACCACCCGATCCCGTTAGTCGCCTTTTATGACAAGCGTGGATTACTGAAGATCAATATTCTTACCCGGATCTTCACGGGTATCTGACATGGATAGACACGGATAGACTTGGTGCCAGGTGTGGTGGGGTAGCCTAGTGGTTAAAGCGTTAACTCGTCACGCCGAAGGCCTGGGTTCGATTCCTCACATAGGTACAATGTGTGTGAAGCCCATTTCTGGTGTACCCCCGCTGTGATATTGCTGGAATATTGTTAGAAGATGCGTAAAACGCTTCTTTTAATTCGGGGACACTCATTCAAACTAACACACACTCATCGGCCCCACTCTCTCACGCACGCGCTATCTCTCTCTCCCTCTCTCTCTTGCTCTCTCTCTCTCTCTCTCTCTCTCTCTCTCTCTCTCTCTCTCACACACACACACACACACACAACGCACACACACAACCATTTAGGCTTATAATCATTGTGCAACGTGTGAATTCCGGGACCAGACAGGAGAACTACAACAGACCTGAAAATCCTTTGTTGCACATTAATTACCTATTCCTTTGGGATATACACTAAATCGAAAAGACTAACGATTGTACGAGGTACAAATAAAAAAGTGTGTTGAACCGGGACATGTCTCAACAATACACCGCCATTACTCTCTCACGATTACTACATTAATAACTTGTGTCACGAAGCACTGTCAAGTCCCTCACCGCTTAGTTCATACAGTTTACAAGACACCAACAATGCTCTCTGAAGAAATTACTCGACATGTGTTCCACAGTGCCTAAAGCTAATCCCTTATCAACTTCATTCAGTCACATGGACAGGTAAACTATTGATTTTCAGAGTCGGTATTGGCGACTCCATCAAAAACATAAACACGCATGTAGCTCACCTTATTTAGCTTAAATACGTAAATTGAGGTATCTGTACGAGAGATGGTACTCATAGCGACGGGGAAGCCTTGTTATTGTGAAAATCAAATGAACTATATGTCGAAGGGAGATCAACTCTGTTTTGGAGAGAAAGTATTGTATATTCATAATACCACCTGTGTCAAGAGCCCTGCAAGCGCCCGCTTCCTCCCTTCGAGGCCAGGTGAGCTAACTGTTTGTGTTTTTTTGTTCTGACACATCAACATCAACTGACGCCTCCGGCTTAGCAGCATTCCTTGTGATTCCGTCTGACGCATATCTGTGGGACCGTTCACCGTCTGGTTTCTATCTGTGAGGTTCGTTCATCGTCTGACTAGTGTCCTTGGGACCGTTCACCGTCTGGTTTCTGTCTGTGAGATACGTTCATCGTCTGACTAGTGTCTGTGGGACCGTTCACCGTCTGGTTTCTGTCTGAGGTGTACGTTCATCGTCTGACTAGTGTCTGCGTCTGGTTTCTGTCTGAGGTATACGTTCATCGTCTGACTAGTGTCTGTGGGACCGTTCACCGTCTGGTTTCTGTCTGAGGTGTACGTTCATCGTCTGACTAGTGTCTGTGGGACCGTTCACCGTCTGGTTTCTGTCTGAGGTGTACGTTCATCGTCTGACTAGTGTCTGTGGGACCGTTCACCGTCTGGTTTCTGTCTGAGGTGTACGTTCATCGTCTGACTACTGTCTACAGATGCGTCTGCACGTCCTCCCCTCCTCCAGAAGCATGGATCCGATACGTCGTGGAACATTCAGGTGGTTTGCGCTATGCGTCGTCCTCACCACATGCAGTAAGTAGCACATCATGTTATTCTTCTGTCATTCCTCTGGTCAGCTATGTTCTGGACGTAAACAGTATCGAGATGGCAGGATTTATATAGTAGGATTGTAGGTGGGCTAAACAGCTTCAGGAGAGAAAAGGTGGGTCGTAGAAGGCAGCTTGGGGGACAACGAGGAGGAGTTGACGGAATTGGAAGGTTAGAGTGATAAGAGGTAAGAGTTTAGGTCTTGATGGCAGTTCGGATTTGGGGGTCGGAGTTGGTGGGATGGGTAAGATGGGCTAGCTTGGGCAACGCAGGACTGGTGAAGCTTAAGTTCTTATTGGTACCCCTTCTATTATGTATCGAAGTGAGGAAGCGGGCGCTTGCAGGGCTCTTGGCACAGGTGGCATTATGAATATACAATCTTTTCTCTCCGAAACAGAGTTGATCTCCCTTAGACACATAGTTCATTTGATTTTCACAATAACAGAGAAGCAGGTTCGGTGAAGTAGCCTAGTGGTTAAAGCGTTTGCTCGTCAGGCCGAAGACCCGGGTTCCTTTCCCCACATGGGTACAATGTATATTTTAATGTCTTATCTCCTGTTTTTCTTTTCAGATACGTTTATGACATATTCCTATAATGTTTTAGTATTTTAGTATTTATTTGTCTCTTATAAATCACTGGGCGATTGGTTGTATATTTTATAACTTTGTACATATTCTATGGACTGTAGCAAGTACACAAGTGGGACGATAATAAAATATCGATTGACTTAAAAGGAAAGGTAGAGCTGGAGGAGGTACGTTGTGAAAGTTGTGTTGAGACGGTTTATGGAAAAGAGAAAGTGGGCTCGGGTAGGTTTCTTGTATAGGTGGCGCTGAGATGGTGAGTGGAGTGGAGAAGGTGGGCTGGAAGAAGTGTGGTGTGACGGTGGCGCTGAGATGGTGAGTGGAGCGGAGAAGGTGGGCTGGAAGAAGTGTGGTGTGACGGTGGCGCTGAGATGGTGAGTGGAGTGGAGAAGGCGCTGAGACTGGGGTGGAAGATGTGTGGAGGAGGTGTGTGACGGTGGCGCTGAGGGTGGCGCTGAGACTGTGATTGGAGAAGGTGGGCTGGAAGAGGTGTGGTGTGACGGTGGCGCTGAGACTGCAGAGTGGAGAAGAGTGGGCTGAGGAGGTGTGGTGTGACGGTGGCGCTGAGACTGTGGGTGGAGAAGGTGGGCTGGATGAGGTGTGGTGTGACGGTGGCGCTGAGACTGTGGGTGGAGAAGGTGGGCTGGATGAGGTGTGGTGTGACGGTGGCGCTGAGACTGGTGGGTGGAGAGAAGATGGGCTGGATGGAGGTGTGGTGTGACGGTGGCGCTGAGACTGCGGTGGAGAAGATGGGCTGGATGAGGTGTGGTGTGACGGTGGCGCTGAGACTGTGGGTGGAGAAGATGGGCTGGATGAGGTGTGGTGTGACGGTGGCGCTGAGACTGTGGGTGGAGAAGGTGGGCAGGATGAGGTGTGGTGTGACGGTGGCGCTGAGACTGTGGGTGGAGAAGCATGGGCTGGAGGAGGTGTGGTGTGACGGTGGCGCTGAGACTGTGGGTGGAGAAGGTGGGCAGGATGAGGTGTTGGTGTGACGGTGGCGCTGAGACTGCGGGTGGAGAAGGTGGGCTGGAGGAGGTGTGGTGTGACGGTGGCGCTGAGACTGCGGTGGAGAAGGTGGGCTGGATGAGGTGTGGTGTGACGGTGGCGCTGAGACTGTGGGTGGAGAAGATGGGCTGGATGAGGTGTGGTGTGACGGTGGCGCTGAGACTGTGGGTGGAGAAGGTGGGCTGGATGAGGTGTTGTGTGACGGTGGCGCTGAGACTGTGGGTGGAGAAGGTGGGCTGGAGGAGGTGTGGTGTGACGGTGGCGCTGAGACTGTGGGGTGGAGAAGGTGGGCTGGAGGAGGTGTGGTGTGACGGTGGCGCTGAGACTGGGTGGTGGAGAAGGTGGGCTGGAGGAGGTGTGGTGTGACGGTGGCGCTGAGACTGTGGGTGGAGAAGGTGGGCTGGATGAGGTGTGGTGTGACGGTGGCGCTGAGACTGTGGGTGGAGAAGGTGGGCTGGATGAGGTGTGGTGTGACGGTGGCGCTGAGACTGTGGGTGGAGAAGGTGGGCTGGATGAGGTGTGGTGTGACAGTGGCGCTGAGACTGTGGGTGGAGAAGGTGGGCTGGATGAGGTGTGGTGTGACGGTGGCGCTGAGACTGTGGGTGGAGAAGGTGGGCTGGATGAGGTGTGGTGTGACGGTGGCGCTGAGACTGTGGGTGGAGAAGGTGGGCTGGATGAGGTGTGGTGTGACGGTGGCGCTGAGACTGTGGGTGGAGAAGGTGGGCTGGATGAGGTGTGTGTGACGGTGGCGCTGAGACTGTGGGTGGAGAAGGTGGGCTGGATGAGGTGTGGTGTGACGGTGGCGCTGAGACTGTGGGTGGAGAAGGTGGGCTGGATGAGGTGTGGTGTGACGGTGGCGCTGAGACTGTGGGTGGAGAAGGTGGGCTGGAGGAGGTGTGGTGTGACGGTGGCGCTGAGACTGTGGGTGGAGAATTTGGGCTGGAGGAGTGAGTGAGTGAGTTTAGTTTTACGCCACACTCAGCAATATTCCAGCTATATGGCAGCGGTCTGTAAATAATCGAGTCTGGACCAGAGAATTCATGGATCAACAGCATGAGCATCGATCTACGCAATTGGGAATCGATGACATGTGTCAACCAAGTCAGCGAGCCTGACCACCTGATCCCGTTAGTCGCCTCGTACGATAGCATGGGTTGCTGAAGATCAATATTCTAACCCGGATCTTCACGGGTAATGGGGTGGAGGAGGTGTGGTGTGACGGTGGGGCAGAGGCGATGGGTGGCGAGAATGATAAGTGGATGTTTGGGAAGGCTGGTTGGGGAAATTTGAGTGCAAAAGGTTGATCGGACGTCGGAATAACCTATGGTTATAATACGACTCCGACGTTTGTTGCTGTAAAATATGAACAGGGAATAGTCGGAGAACCAAGGGAAGCGTCAGAATGCAATACATAATAGAAAGAATATCAAACAGCCTTAAAGTGAAACAAAACAGTAGGCTCGGTTTTAAAACGAATTTGACACTCGTCGAGAAAACTATCACGTGCAGTATGCACGCTACTTAGGTTGGTGACACTGAGACAGAACCACCTCTCATCATCTACCCCGGTTCACACCCATAACCCCTACACTCTCATTTCACCTACACCCCAGTTCATCTACACTTAATTAATGCATGTTTTCTCAGTATCCCTACACTTTGATTTTGTGAAGGTGTTATGCGTTGTCTATTTTAGCAGTCAAAAGGACTGTCAGCTTCTAGCTAACTAACTCACATTAGAATGTTGTCTATTTAAGATGTATATTGCATCTCAAAGCACATTTTCGACATGATATTTTAATATGATTTTTGAATTTTGTATTCAGAGCAACTTTACATTCTTAAACTATTACATTATCATTTGATGTTACAATCCATTTTAATATGTATACACATTATTACATTATTGTTATAATGAGAAAAATATATACAGCGTAAATAAACGACAAAATATGCCTTTTAACAGACGTGGTTCATTTATGAAATTCTTTTTCCAGCGATAAACCTATAAGTTAAAATATATTGTTTGTTTAAATACAGATTGAAAGAGTCCATGTTACATGAGAGGGTATACATCATCTACAGTGTCTATGTAAGACCCCCATTACCCCTACACTTTTTTACCCAAAAAAGTTTAGGTGAATTGTGAGTGTAGGTGTAATGGGCCCCTACCCCTGTGGCTCAGTGGGTTTCAGTACTGAACATGATCTGTTCGTCTCACGTCACGTTTCAAGTGAAAAACCGCCATTTTAACCCGTCAAAATAGACATTTAATTCATACTATAAGGATGTTTAGGAGCTTTTTGGGGTAGCCTTATGGTTAAAGCGTCCGCTCGCCACACTGATTCCCTACATGAGCGAAGCCCCTCTCTGGTGCCCCTCGCCGTGATAGTGTTGGAATATTGCTTAAAGCGGCGTAACGCTATACCCAGTCACTCTTAGACGGCCAAAACATTTTCTCACCATGTGCTAGGCCTGCATATTCGCAACTACGCTTTCTGGCTTTCCATTGAAACTTTCAGAATAATAGGACGTCGCCATAGGTTTATGAGAAAGAGGGAAGAGCAGATTGAGGTGTGACAATCGGGTGTATGCATAAAAATATTATACATGTATATAATTCATACAAAACGTAGCAGGTACTATTATGCAAACCAGTATACCTACAATCAGACACAGGAAGCAGACACATGGAGCCATGCAGTCGGCCTTGAATGCATGATGGATTTCTGAAATGAACTCTCGCCAGTAACACAGGCCTTTGCTCTTGAACGATCATGAAGATGATTTGGAGATTTTACGTGTGCTCTCAATGGTATCTTAAAATTATTTATACACGTACTTATTATATCTCAAAGCGGCATTGACTGTGATGACCAATCAGACAGCAGAACTACAGAACAAAGAGCAGACCCCGCATGAGTACACTGTCGGTAAAACCCCAATGGTTCTTACTGACCTAATGTGACCTAACAGCCATCATGGATTTTCTTACACCCACCTCACTAAAAAGTCTGAAACATACATTCGTGTTTCGACACTGTCTTTTGTTATATTGTTTTTTATCATAAGATGTGATGTGCAATTTCAATATTTTAAAAAAAATCTCCTTTCTGACTATCAATAAAATACTGTAGTTTACATTTTCACAAGAGTAGTCTCCCTTCGTCCCAAAACCGGTCGTTCACCCGAGCAACCTGTTTTGACTGTCAAGTTTTCATTTTGACTTCAGATTTTCGATTTCATGTGTAAACGTTTCGGCATAATATATTTTGTTTTGTCTAGTGTCTTTCATTGCTGTGAATGGTGTCATAGTAGGCTGCCAAAACATTCTGGGCAAGGACCATCGAATATTTCTCTGCAAACCAATAAGGCGGTAACTGATGATAACCTTCCGGCAAACAAGGATAACTTGAGCACCGACCTGACAATTGACCCGTATTAGCATGTGTGAGTGCCGCCCACTGGCGCTTGCCATTGATAGCGAAGGGGCCCCAGGTTGTCCGCGATCAATTGCAGTGCGACCTGCTACACCGACGGAGAGTCGTATGAACAAGGCGTGTGCAGCTACACGCGGAATCAATTTTATCGTCATGCAATACACATGCACTAGCCTACATCTGCTCTACCTTTCACAAACCCATCGTACTTCTCGCAAACGCGTTCTCTGCGCCGGTCCAACGTATTCTTGTTTGCCAGTAACTCTTACTGTGCATGATTTACACGGACAAGACGTGAGCAAATGAAAGTGAATGTAGAAGTATGTCGATCAGCTATTACTGGCAAACAAGGGTAAGTTGGACCGGCGCAGAGAACGCGTTTACGAGAAGTAGGCTGTGCACGACAATGAGCAAAGCCATACATTTGATCGCGGGGCCCCTTCACTATCAATGGCAAGCGCCAGTGGGCGGCACTCATACATGCTAATACGTGTCAATTGTCAGGTCAGTGCTTTTAGCAATATTCTAGCAATATCACGGCTGCGGACATCAAGAATGGGCGTAACACATAGTACCCATTTGAGAAATCAAACCCGGGCCTTCGGCGTGATGAGCGAACGCTTTAACCACTAGGCTACATCACCGCCCGCATTACGTAGTGGGAAAATAATGTCAGTGATTTCCTACCTGACTCAATCACACACCTTTCTCTCCAGATGCCACAAGGTTTTTCCACGGCGTCAAAGAAAGCGTCGACCATGTGACTGCTGTAGCAAGATGTAAGGACCTTGGCATGACCTTGGCAATTGTGGATTCGGAAACGACGTTGACGTCGATGAAGGCAGTTGTACCGGCTGAGTAAGTCAAACCATCCGGTATTCTCCGATATTGTTCTGTATCTAGCACGATGAGCAAAACGTTATTTCTGAAAAGACCGTTATACTAAAGGCCAGCGATGCCTATTCGAAATTCTAGTTTTCAACGTTACGAAACAACTGACAAACATTAGTACAAAAAATGTCATACGACTGCTCCTATTTGGCATGGTGTCTGCCAATATCCTGTTATGCACTGGTGTAACGCAGTGATTAAGCGATGAAAGTCTTCTCCGTCCTTGAAATTGCCAGAGCCTGGGTCGAGTACTGGATCGGGCTCAAGTATACATCCGGGACCTTCCGGTGGGCAGACAACTCTGTGTTGACATGGTCACGGTGGAACACAGGCAACAGCGAGCCAAACAACATGGAAACGACCCAACAGTGCGTTGCCACCAACACCGATGGCGGCTACCGATGGTACACCCGAGAGCGGAATAACTCACAATTACATCTGCAGCAAAGGTAATTTTGTGCGCTATAACATTAATACACTTCATAACTGTTCCTCGTCACTTGCCGATGGTCAGCAATATTCCAGTTATATGGTGGCTGTAAATAATCAAATCTGGACCAGACAATCCAGGGATCAACAGTATGAGCAATGATCTACGCAATTGGGATACGATGATATGTGTCAACTGACCACCCGATCACGTTAGTCGCCTTTTACGACAAGCATGGGTTACTGGGTTACTGACCAATTCTAACCAGGGTCTTCACCGATCTTCTTCATTAGGATGGGTAGTAGCAAGGATATTCGTGAAAGGACTTGTAAGCTCTCTGACTTTTCACAGAGCATGCTAAAAAACTGATTTCAAGACTTTTTCGAAACAACATTTATGTATTTATTCGTGATGGGGAATTCCTCATATCTCCAGAAATGTACATTAAGTAGTCCGTCATTTCAAGAATTCCTGAGCATGAAAAACTACATATAAACATGGAAATCCGTCGTTTATATGCTTAAGAACGTGAGTTTATGGTCATGTGCCTGCTTCTCGTTCAACGGTAAAGCTATGTACAGCGTAGGTTACATTTAATACGTGATGGTGTTTCAATTTGTGATCGGAAAGCCCACACTTATCTACCTTTTTTCAAGGCTGTCAACCTGGAACAATTCAGTGTCTATTGTTTGTGAGAAGAAACTTTATAGATACACAAACTATTAATAACTAAATATTTTATGAATCGGCTATGTGTAAAATGCGTGTTACGTTTTTGCAGACTTGGACAGCGAGTATTTTACAGAAATATCCCGTCACGCACCTGCAATTGTCCCTATGACGTCATTTCCGGTTGTTAATCAGATCCACTGTGTGGCCAGCTGTCGTCGCGACCCTGACTGTTACTTTGTGACTGTTGAGGTCAGTGCAGGGGTCAGCACGTGCGGCACGTACAACTACAGCACATTCCAGGCTGGTCTGACCTCCTCGTCCCGTGACTCCTGGATACCCAAGTGTACCCGTGACTTGTGGTTTGGTGTAAAATGTGATAGGGCCCTGTAAGTTTCAGTAGGCGCTACTACTGGTACTAAACTGGTTTCGGGTTTCCCTTTGCGCGCGCCAACTTGCGATATACAGGCGGGGCCCAGCTTACTTCCGGGACCAGATTTCCGGTGACAAGTGTATATTAAAGAACCAGTTCTGGTTACAAATTGCGTGACCGCCAAATATCATGACTTTACAAGATCTGACTAAGTGTACAACCATCCACGGCTGTCACAGCTGTTGACAGTCGTAATAGTTGGCTAATTTGGGGATGGTTAGATCGGAAATTTGTTATTCCTGCAATGAGATCATTCAAAAAGGTATGAAACGTTGTTTGTCACCCGGAAGTACTAAGGTCTCGCGAAGTGCCGTGACCTACTTACGGGCCCTATTGCTCACTTTGAGTTCGAGTCGGTAGCTAAACTGTAATCGATGAGTCATTTAACATTTCCTATATAATTATCAAGTCACAATCTACGTCACTCGTAGTATACAAACCGAAAGATGAGTCTCATTAACCTATTCAGACAATGACCTACTTTTCAGCCGATCCGAATTTTCTCGTGCTGAGTTAAAGTTAAAAGAGACACCACAAAACAACTATGGTTACACTGAATTCCAATTCCTTGTTTCATAAGATAATGGCATTTTTCAAATGAATTTTAATTTTAAAGTTTAATAACATCGTATTTCTATATTTTATTGCGATGTGTAGGTAACATGACCTTTACTAAGACGTCACAGACTGCCCCTGTTTGATGAGATCGTAAAATGATTCACAATGCATCTGGCTCACTGGTTGCACCTGTTATGTGTTGTTTGCGCTTATTCAGTGTAGTTTTGTTACGCACAATGTGATTGATATATAATATCAAGTCCGTACCAAACCGCCAACATTTCTAGCGGCAGAGCCTCGTTTTGAGATTTCCACGATTTCCAGATTTCCGTTTGTCAGAGCACGCTGTACGATTTAGGAGCAAGCTGCACGACGTTTGCAATGATTAGAAGGAGCGTAGTGTTGCAAATATATACAAGTGGTTAGATGTATCAAATAATACTGACTAATATTTATGTATCCAGTTGAATGAATTGGTGCCAAAACTTCTGACTGGTTATTGTACTAAGTTGCACAATAGGACGGATCCAGTCAGCAGGAAACGAACTGTTGTGTAATCAATGTTTTGACTTGTAGGGTCGCAGAGTTATTATACATGTAAATAATAATCGGACAAACGAATTGGGAACAGCTTTTTGCAATAAAAATATTCTTCACAAAGTTGTTATTCCATTTTGTCGTTAAATTTGTTCATTTCATAAACACTACGAGCTTGTTCCAAGTCATGACTCCAGGAAGTTTGTGTTCCTAACATTAAACATCCTTTAAAAGCAGCAAGCAAGTTCGTTTTTATTAAGCTGGATGTGAAGTTTTAAATGCGTTTTGTAATTTGTAAATATAAACAAACAAAGAACTACATGTTTTTCCTATTTATATCTGTATTGGCAGCAGGTAAGGACTAGACAGTTGTTATACACGAAGCATCAGTTATAGAAAAGGAGTTTACACAATTGCCAAAAATAGCATGTCAGGATGCGGAGCAAGAACTCAAATATACAGCACATAGTCCTTTCATCAGCGCTGAGACAAATTATGCGCAAAGTGCAGACATTTTTACACAAGTTAACTCAGGCTGCCTGAGGGGCGCTAGAGGTTAACAGTGAAATTTCCATATTATCTTTGAGTACCCGATGTTGCTGGGTGGGCAGAGGCAATTATTGAACAAAGTCCAGTTGCATATGGATTGATACAAACTGTCGAACAGGTTTACACTTGCAAATGTATCTACGTGATACAAGATTGCTGAATTTCCAGCTGATTACTCACCCAAGTTCTAAGCATAAGACCATGTTTAATAATATTTTACAATCACCTTCTATAGAGATCGGGTTCGGTATTTGCTTGGTGTAAGAGCTCATGTTATTCATGTTTGGAAGGTGTGGATTTACAACATTCTGAATGACATATTGATAAAACAATAATTTTGGTGTTGAATAAGAATAAACCTAACTGGGACAATAACATCGCGTGATGCAAATAACAGGTAATTGACAACAGGTAAAGTGACGGCGGGTATGCGACTGGATAGTGCGGAGTGTAGCACAGTATCGTCCTTATTTCGACGTCAAAGTGAGTGCTGCGTGAGTGCGATTATGACAGATACGTCACGATGCTGTTATTACATACCCGCGTGCCACAATAATAATTATGACGTCCTGAAATGCTTTGCTTGACTCGCGGGAAGTTGAGAGTCATCACACTCGTTGAATTTCTTAGGAAAGAAATATTTCGCTCGATATTATTTTGCTAATGTTGGGTGAGTAATAAATAAAATACTAAACTATGTCCCGTGTAATACCATATTTATGAAACGAGGTAGATGGTTTGGTATCTAACGAAACGAAACACAGGACATCGTTTAGTATTCTCTATGTAGTTCATAAAAAGCCAATATACAGGAGGGAATAATTTTAAAAAAACCCAGCTGATTTGGTGCCTTTTCTATAGGTTATAGAGCCTATAGCTTGATTAATTCTTAGTAGTCCGATGGAATATAGTACCCTCAATCTATGTTGATCAAAGGTTTGTGGCGACGGATGTCGATGGCTTCCAAAGTTTTCTTTTCGTGAAGTCGTCATTCTTGGGGGACAGACCCGGGTTCGATTCTCCACATGGGTTCAGTGTGTGAAGCCCATTTCTGGTGTCCCCCTCCGTGATATTGCTAAAAGCGGCGTAACACCAAACTCACTCACTCTGTCTTGTCATTTGTCTACCCCTATAGGTCTCTATCTCATGCTTTCTTCCTGTCACTCTCTCCTAGCTCTACCCTTGTATCGTCATCTCATTTCTGACTGAGTCTCTACCATGATCTGTCTCCCCTACCCTTTTATACCTCTCAACTCCAATCTGTCTATAACTTCCTGCCCCTCCCTGTATGGCTCTCCTATCCCTATACTTGTATGTTTATCCCGTATCTGCCCTCAGTCTGTCTCTATATGTCTATCCATTTGCTTGCCTGCCCTTACACTGTGTGACTATATCTCTAAATATCCGTCAATTCCCTTCCCATATTTGTGTTTGTTGTACATAACCCATATTCATTCTTTGTTGTAAATCTTCATCACTGGAGGAAATATAGATGTATAGAAATCAGTTGACTTCTTTAGCACTAATCCTGAATCGACACCATTTCACTTGTACCTCGTCCCTCAGAACCATCCTCCAAGCTAATGGCTGTAAATAACCCTCAAAAAGCAAACCCGTTAAGGAGGAAATACATGATAAACGGTTAGTGAGTGAGTTTACTCATTTAGCAATATTAGGAATATTATAGGAATCATTAGGAATAAACATAGTATTTAGCGAGCCTTGGCGGACTAAATACATTTTGTTAATCCTTAATGCAGGATATTAACCGCCCCAAAACTGGCGAGTGTGATAACCTATTTATCATACAATGTTATTCTTACTTCATAATTTAAAAAAATGCGATTTCGCCACAAATCATGAAACTACACTTCGTTGAATATATGACGTCACAAATATGCGTAGTCATACGTTACGTCACAAGCTCGATGACACAATTTTCTTCTGATCACTCTTCTGATCATGTTGGACTATTTGGAAATGAAAAAGCTGATAAATTGACAAAAGCTGCATCAGACTTTGATGGACCAAAACAGGATGAGACAATATTGCCCTTTCCTGCAGAATTATGCACCGTCAGTAAGATCAATGCTCAAAGGAAATGGCAACAGAGATGGACCTCATCCTTAAAAGGACGCCATCTCTATGGCATCGAGCCTTTAGTAACTAAATAAAAATTATCCAGAAGCAACCGTAGAGAAGATGTTCTTTTTAACCTTTTGGTGCATATCTAAATATTATTAATTAAGATATTTCTCCCAAATCTCACAGTGTGTAAGTTTTCATGCTAAATCACGTATTGTTGTCGAAAATCTTAGCTTTTTGAAAAAAGAACAACCTTTCGTGGAACTTCAGAAACCTTCAATTAACCTTTTGAACAACAAATACACTTTAATATTCGTGTGACATTTTGCACCTGGATTCCTGTGCCGACTGTCGCTAACACTGACAGATCGGTCGGGGAACTGGTGTTGAGTATCTTCAATAAGCCTATGAATTTCTATCTTCGCTTCGTAATCCACACCATCTATCAACATCAGACATGACTTTTCTTAGAGCAAAGCACTGACAGTGCATACCGTAACCACGGCCGTCAATCCGGACACGATCGCCGACACGTAACGACATGTTTGTTTACACTGTATGAAGTAGTCCCTAAAATTAGTGTATTACCTCTCTAATTTGCATCAATATCCGTACATGACCCCAACGGATACCGAAAATATCCGTTGGCTTTATCCTGCCGAGAATGCTATCCGTTATATGATAAATAGAGAATACTGAACGATGTCCCGTGTAATACCATATTTATGAAAGGGTGAATGGTTTACGAATAGCATACACATTACAAACACCAACATTAGCAAAATAATATCTCAGAATTCAACTTACAGGATTACGCCGTCATAACAGGGTCACGCGTATGAATATATGTGATCTATGATTGTCAACATTGGTCTATTCAATTTGATTTTTTTTTAAATAGACAAAGGGGTCATGAAAGACGGGCCAAATGGCTTCAGCCAAGATATTATCTTTTTGGATAAAATGCACTATTAAACGCAACCGAGCAAAGAACAGTTGAATATCGCGACTTCAAGATGTTGTTTGTGAACGACGGCCGACATTTTGTTTTGATCACGTTACTTTGGTCATGTGACCGATGGCAAAAAGTTCCGACAGCACGCTATGTTATTACACAATGTAATAGCGATGTTATTACACAATGTAATAGCGATGTTATTACACAATGTAATAACACTGTAGATATATTAAACAGTGATATCTTCAAGGGGTTCGTATAAACTGCAATTCATTTTTGCAGGGGCGCAGTTCCTCATCTGTGAGTCGCATGAGGTAATGCGCCGATGAAGTCATCAGCACACAGGTTTTGTTGTAGGAGAGGTCACCATCTGAAATAGAACAAATCATGTACATGTACATTTTCATAAGGTAGCTAAGTTTGTTCGTAAGGTTTTTGATAATTAAACTCAATCTAATACAATTAATGTCTTTTCCGAACTGTTTTGATACAGATGGAATGGGAACTATCATCATAACACGTCAGTATATTTTCATTAAACTGTATTCGTCATGGTTATGTTTCCAGGACTTCAAATCCATTGTGTACGTGTTAAGGAATAAGAAATGAATTGCATATTTTATGCAAATACATACGCATGACGACATGGGGTCCCAGCAGACCGCCGAGTGGGTCAGGTCTGAGGCAGATTGTATTGGCATACTGGCTTCGTCAAGGTTGATCATTTTTGTTTAATCTAATTCACTAGTTTTTGAAACCTTTAAACAGTCCTCTTTTCTAGAACAGCAACATAGCTGTGAATCGCTAAATGTTAGCACCGGAGGCCATCATGTTTTCTTCAAAACCTGCCATTATTATTAACAATCTTCGTCCCTAAGGTCTTTGTATGTCTACTCTATGTTCTGGAACCCATGCCCTTATTATTGACAATCTTCGTACCAATCGTCTTTTAAAGTCTACTCTATGTACTGGAACCCATGTCCATACAGAGATCACATCGCAGCACCCTGAGGAAGTTACGTTGTGACACTCTGCCACTTGAAATTGAGTTGGGAAGTTTTGCTCGACTTAAATTCCGTTAGAAGCTAGAATTTGTAAATTATGTAAATGAAGAACATGATGACTATCAACACGTTGTTCAGTCGTATTTTACGGCGCACAGAAGATAGTTCTCAAGTTGAAAAGGGACGCCCTCTATACCGGCATTTCTTGCCGGTCTCAACAAATGCCGGTTTAGAGGGCGTCCACTGTATTATGATACTGTTGGGGATGAAGTTCACTTATTATTAGCTGTCCGTTTTATTCTGATTTACCTTACAATTGCTGGGACTACGTATCCATAGAACCAGGTTTTCTTCAACTACCAGCTGTCGACAAGGTAGTACAGTGCAGTCCTGTCAGCTTCACATCTCTTAGTTGTGTACACGAATGTATCTCAGCACTTTTTAGTGTGTGTGTGTGTGTGTGTGTGTGTGTGTGTGTGTGTGTGTGTGTGTGTGTGTGTGTGTGTGTTGTTTTAATTAAAGTTTCAACGAAATCTAGTGATCTAGTGACCCGTAGGACCAATCTGTTTCGAAAAGTTTTTCTTAAAAAAGATTACAGGTATACAGTTAGATATATTCAAATACTAGTAGATAGAAATTCAACACAAAGCCAATTTCACTCCTACATGTTTCATTAACTTCACCCTGTCGATTTACAATCATTGTGACACTAATAAGATATTCTTATTCTTATTCATTACTTGACATGTCCATAGTGAGGTGACGAGTCATTAGTCCAGGTAAGTATCAGTCACGTGATTTAGGCTTCAACTTTGAAATTGAAAGGGTTAATGGAATTGCAAGAATGTTTACAGGGGTCTATAACAAGAGGATGCGAGAGTCCTTCAATTTCGGACTACACATGCATTCAACTGTGCACAACATACTATGGAGCCCGTAAGTTGCTCGCGAGACCTTAGTACTTCCGGTGACAAACAACGTTTTCAACCTTTTCAAATGGTCCCATGGTTGTTAGTTGACAGTAAGAAACCGGTAACCCTTGCAGGAATAACTCATTTCCTGTCTAACCATCGCCAAATAGCCAACTATATATTACGACTGTCAACAGCTGTGACAGCCAAGAATGGTTGTCCACTTGGTCCGGCCAGGTAAAGTCACATTTGGTGATCGCGCAATTTGGAACAAGAACTGGTTCTTTAATATACGCTTGTCACCGGAAATCTGGTACCGGAAATAAGTTGGGCCCCGTCTCGTATATAGCAAGTTGGTGCAAACAAAGGGAGCCGGGAACCAGCTTAGTATCGGGAGTAGCGCCTCGCGAGACTTACAGGCCCTATTCAAACTGAAGACAAAGAGGAACCTTACATAGCTGACAGGCCAGGACACAGTGCTTAAACATGTACACGTGGTTTCTCCAACATTCATTGGTCCGTGCCCAGTCCACACACCGTACATCACCTGGAACTGAAGATTTCTACAGATGACATTTAGGGGCAGTATGATTTATCATCTGCTTGTGAATCTATCAAATCTTATTTCATTAATAGACATACACACGAGAGACAGACTGAGAGAACATGTAGATTACACAAATAGACTCCCCCCGAAAAGCGTGAACCATACACGTCTGCAGTTTTGTAGATTCCAGCATCGAACAGTATTGCACCACTGGAGCCCTCGACGTCGATGTAGTCGTCGCAGCCCAGGTCGTTTGTCTCTAAGTCCAGCTTCTCGTAAATGAATGAACGGCTGCGCCGACACTCTCCTCAAACCAGTGGGATAGCTCGACATACCACAGCCTCGGTTTCGATTCCCTAGATGGACACAGTGTGTGATGCCCATTTCTGGTGTTCCCCGTCGGCTGGAATATTGCTAAAAGCGGCGTAAAACTAAGGGGAGACAAGGGGAGACAAGCATGGGTTACTGAACGCCAATTCTAACCCGGATCTCCACTACCGTGAAGAGATAATAGTCCTAATATGTACACGATTAGTCCTGATCAAGACGGGGACAAATGAGAGCTATCCAAAGCTTAAATTAATAAATGTGAAAAGCAAGAGAGATGTGAGAGAGAGAGAGACTTACTTCTCATGTACCAGTAGCCCCTGCTAGTAGATCCAAGTTCGAAGGCGCTGACGCAGTAAGTTCTGCAGACGCATTCCATTTCAGATTTGTTGTATTTGTAACACAATTCCTTGGTGTCTCCCGTGTCTAAGTCCAGAGCTTTACATTGACATCCACACTGTACAAGACTACTAGAATGGAATCTTTGTGAAAATATGGCCTTGGCTCTATCGTGAAGACTCAAACGTGCAAGACTGGAATAAACCATTCTCACGTGGGATGCACGTGCTGGTAGAGTGACGATCACAGTGATTAGGATGACCAGTCCTGTCATATTACCGATGAAGTATGGACCTGAAAATTATTTCAATCTTAAGAATTGACTTCAGTATGTTTTTTCGTTTATAAAAGTGTTAAGACGTCAATTCCTACATATAAATAGAGACGACGAAACACTATCTACCTTCGTAAGAAATTGCTGCTAAAACCAGAGTCGACTGTACAATGATAAGGATGTGTTTGTTTTGACGCCGCACTCAGCAATATTTCAGCTGTATGATTCGGTTTGGAAAAAATCGAGTCTGGACCAGCCAATCCAGTGATTGACACTATGAGATATGATGGCTGAGCATATAGGTTTTGAATCACTATCAAATAGTGAAAATACCAGAGCCAGGTGTTCGGTCGGCGTATCCTGCCCCATGGCGGCACCAGCCATAAACACATGCAAAGGCTAGTCATCTATTCACATGAAACCATTCGTGAATGTATGGTACAAGTTGAAATATGGAATGGTATCGGACATAAGTTTGGTCACTGATGCATAAAGTTTTGAAAGTTCTTCAACTGACAATTTTGTAGACAAAGAATAAAAAAACCCTTGCTGCATTAAATAAAGCACAGTTGGTCCATGTCGTATGGCGCGCAATTAGCTTGCAGAGTTGCATCCCTTGGCTACCCAGGAAACTATACTGAGTCAAAAAAGAAACTTCACATTCTTTCTTCAGGGCACTATAAAAGAACAAGATTGGTCAGATAGTTAAATTGTTCATATTTCATTGCTGAGATCTGTGTGATGTACTCGATACACTGACAGTGCCATAATCAGTTCCATTAGGCTACACCGCCGTTCCAAAACATGGGTATACAGAATGTCAAGTCACAAGAATAAAAATGCGAAATTTCTCAGTTCAATATCGTGTATGGCCGCCCTGCGCATTCACCACTGCCAAACACCGTCTCCTCATCGACTGCCTGATGCTTGTGAACACGTGGTTGGGGATTCTGCGCCATTGCTCTTGCAAGGCAGCGCCAAGTTCCTGCCTGCGAATTCTGAGGCTGGTTCCTAAGACCACGAAGCCTTCTCCCAAGTGCATCCCAAACGAACTATTGGATTAAGGTCAGGGGACCTCGATGGCCAGTCCATGACGTTGATTCCAGCGTTTTGAAGGAAATTTCGTGTCAACATCGCGGTATGCGGCCGAGCATTATCATGCTGGAACTGTAGACCTGGGCCATGAGCCGCCATGAAGGGAACGAGTTCAGGGGTGAGCACCTGGTCGCGGTAAGCAGCAGCTGTGAGGTTTCCACGGATGACCAGAAGTCGGGAACGGTTGTTCCCAAAGAAAGCACCCCACACCATGCAACTTCCGCCCCCGAATCTGTCTACTTCCTGTACACAACATTGGGCATACCGTTCACGACGTCGTCTCCAGACTCTATGCCTGCCGTCCGCGAATCTGAGGGTAAACCTGGATTCATCGCTAAAGACGACTCGATTCCAGTCTCTCTGGGTCCATCGGAGGTGACTTTGGGCCCACAGCAGACGTTGACGTTGATGAAACGGCGTAAATATTGGCCCACGATATGGACGTCGAGAAGAGAGATTGGCAGACCGCAACCGATTTCGAATCGTCTGTGAGGACAGTCGACCTCTAAACATCTCAGCCCTGGTTCGTGTAGCCGGCAGAAATCTGTCACGTAGGTGACGTAGGACAATTTGACGGTCTTCTGCTCGTGACGTCACACGTGGACGACCCGACCTTGGGCGATCAGAAGTGGTGCCAGTTTGTTGTAGACGACCTCGCAAGTCATACACAATATGACGGCTGCATCCCATTGCTCTTGCGACGTCAATAAGTGATCTTCCCGCTTGCAACATGCCAACGGCACGTTCACGTTGCACATTTGACAATCGTGGAATTTCAAGTACCGTTAGAACTGTGGTTTAAAAGTGTTTTTTCAATTTTTGAGGCCAATGCAAACACGTGCATATCAAGAAAACTTCGATGCGAAGATCACGTGATCGACTGCACGTGCAAAACCTGATTTGGCACTAACGTCATTTGCACGACGAATGGATGGGTTTTGCTAACTTTTTTCTAGAGTCGAAAGATAGGGATCCCATTTCGGATACATAGATGTATCATCAGAGAAAAAATATTCATTATTTTTCAAATTACATTTTGTGAAGTTTCTTTTTTGACTCAATATATGATCGTGGATTCGAAACATTGTTGGTTTGATGTTCATTAACGTTTCTACGTCTGTCAGCACCCCACGGCCTGGTTGTAACCAAAGTGGCAAACATGTGAGACTGCATCACCTCGGATTTCCCTCCCATTGTCAGCTGCTTCCTCTAGATGGGACCCGTGAACATCCGGGTAAGAATTGGTCTGCAGTAACCCATGCTTGTCGTGAGAGGCGACTAACGGGATCGGGTGGTCAGGCTCGATGACTTGGTTGACACATAGTTGTGTAGATCGATGCTTATGATGTTGAACACTAGAATGTCTGGTGTCGATTATTTACACACCGCCGCTATATAGCTGGAATATTGCTGGGTGCGGCGTTAAACAACATACCACAAAATCCCGTATAAATAAAGGTCTTTCTAAACAACAAACAACCAATCAAGGTATCGAACACCCTGATGGAGCACAGCTACAAGCAGCTTTAATTCAAAACAACAGTTACTGCCTCCAGCACTACACAAAAGTATGTTTTAAACCCTACCTCTGTGAAACACCTTCAGTTGACAGAATGATTCAGTTGTGAATTGTTTAGGATTTCAAGATCGACGTTGGGGGTAAACTGATCTCTCAGAAGTTTTCATCGGACCGTTGGGGGGCGCTTGTATGTTACTATTTCTACGATGGCCTCTCGCCACGGTGAAGTGGAAATAGCATAGTTTTCTGTACATGATTAACCATGTGCAAAACACTGAAAATAGTTGTGTACATTTTTCCTGGCGACAAGTGATATGAGAGTTGTCCAAAGGTTAGTTGCAATGGATGAGAAGACGAAGATGCTTTTTTTTTCTTCACATGGATATTTTTGTTGAGAAATGTTTAAATGTGTATTTTTTGTAAATAAATAATTATCAGAATACTAGCAATGCTACGATCTTTTCGAAAAAGAACTATGTGCCCTGCTCGTTCTAAACAGGTGAGGATTCAACAATTTGAAACTGTGAAACAGGAATTCAGAATGTTTAATATATGTCATCACGCAAGGTCATTTATAGACGTGCTTTCATTGCAAGAATAGTGGTTAACGCTTTCACTCGTCACGCCGAAGACCCGGGTTTTATTCCGCACATGGGAACAATGTCTGGAGCCCATTTCTGGTGTCCCCCCCGCCGTGATATTGCTGAAATATTGCTAAAAGCGGCGTAAAACCCTACTCAGTCAGTCAGTCAGTTAGTCTTATGGTCCTCAAACATTCAGATCCGATGAATGTGGTATTGTGTTACCGAAACCTTCTAAACGAAATAATATGAAACTATAGTTAGTTTTTACTCAATGTCAAGAGTCTTAACACTATCACCCCCCTATGGGTTACATTGACCACGCCCAGTTTTCCGTTTTAAGAATAATAATTTCTTTTTATTCTTTCTCACGTTTCATGAGTAATCCTTGCTCCTTCACCAGATAAGGTCATCTATTAATGTTAGTCCAGCTTCTAAACGCCTTTCAAGAACTTCATGTTTTCTGTGGATTTTATGCGAGTGGGTAGCTCCCGTTGGAACAATGCAGTGCACCCAGGTTATATTGTTGCTGATTATAATGCCATGTTTTTGCCAGAACGGATTTCCTGCCCATATAATACCCTGGTTATAATGCCAAACTGGATATAATGCCATTTGCCATTGGTTTTTGGAACAAAAAGTCATTTCCATCTGGTTATAATGCCAATTACACTGGCTGCACGTAATATACATACCCTCATTGTTTAATTGACATGACTCGAATTAATTGAAAAAAAAACTGAGTCATGCTTTAAGTAGTCTTGTAATTCCAGATGGGATAACACATGTGACAATACACTTCCTGCCACCTACAACAACACGTCACCTGCAGCTCCTAGACGCTGGGATTATCCAGTCATTCAAGCTTCATTACAGGAGACATCAGCTCAATCACTTTGTTGATTACATAGGGCCTCTAACTGTCCTACCTGGTTATAATGCCACCCTGGATATAATGCCATATTTTCACCTGGACAAACGGTGGCATTATAACCAGGGTGTACTGTAAAAACGACCAACTAGCATGTCGCTAATCACAATAGGGATATCAATGATAACAGAAATTTTGAACAATTCATTGAATGAATTAACTTTTCGTCATTTTCGTCCGAATATGTCAGTATAAGACTGGCATGAACATGTCAAGAAACCCGCAACATCATCAACACATGATACGGATGGCAGAAACGCCAACCGTCAGGATGAGACTAAAGTTATCAGACGGAAAGCTTACAACACTTGATAAAAGATCATATTTTGACTTGAAAGATAGATAAGAAGATATCCATTATCCAACACTAAAGATGTTGAATTGCCTGTGATGTTATGCCTTGATTGTATTTTAGCATAACGATGAAATGAGTTTTGGGAAAAGGAAGATTGTTTGGGAAGGGGACTGGAGCAGTTTAAATTTCTAAATGAGGTAAAATATGCTGAATTGTGCGGCGTGGTACATGCATGTATACTTGATGTGCTCACATAGGCGGATCCTCTCTCTCTCTCTCTCTCTGTGAGTGTGTTTGTGTGTGAGAGAGAGTGTGTGTGTGTGTGTGTGAGAGAGAGAGAGAGAGAGAGAGAGAGAGAGAGAGAGAGAGAGAGAGAGAGAGAGAGAGAGAGAGAGAGAGAGAGAGAGAGATATGCAGGAGGGTGCGCATCCCCCTCGCCCACTTTTGTCCTGAAAGTTTAACAAATGAAGTGTGCACCCCTTTCGCAAGAGTGTAACCCCCACCTCCACCCACCCCCTTCTTCTCAAAAGCTGTGTCCGCCTCTGTCCGAAAATGAAAAGCCGCGAAAAGCTGAATAAATGCTGATGCGGCTTAAAGTAACATTTACTCACTCACTCACTCACTCACTCACACTGTACACATTCGAGTCTGAACCAATGCAATGAACAACATTATGAGCATCAATCTACTCAACTGGTTGACATGTGTCAACCAAGTCAACGAGCCCCGATTCCGGTTTGTCTAATATAAGTAACACGTGTCATTCCAGTAATGCCTAAAACTGATGTACCGAGCAGTGCGTTTAGCAATGATCGATGGGTGACTGTTAAACATGGCCTTTTCCTTAGAGCAGTCTGGGCAGATTTCAGACAGATGAGGGCGGTGGGGTAGCCTAGTGGTAAAAGCGTTGGCTCGTCACGCCGAAGACCCGGGTTCGATTCCCCACATGGGCACAATGTGTTTAGCCCATTTCTGGTGTCCCCACCGTGATATTGCTGGAATATTGCTAAAAGCGGCGTAAAACTAAACTCAGTCAGTCAGTCAGTCAGACAGATGACCAACGACAAGACTTCGTCATATCAGTATTATCGGGGTAGGTATAAAATCTTCACGCAGTGGTCTCAGATGTGATCGGACATTTATTAAAGAAACACAGTAACATAACATGTCATGACCAAGTTCTGAAGTGATCCGGATTCTCTATTTAACATTTAATATGGCCTTCTCCCTTTTAAAGATGCACCCTTCTTAATACGAGTTTGTCTAGTCTGAACGTACTTCAGAACTTAACAAACACATTTGCTACAAAGCACATGGCGTCTGGTACAGACTCGATTATTTACAGATCATAGTCATGTAGCTGGAGTATTGCTGAGTGCGGCGTAGAACTAAACTCACTCACTCACTTGGCGAAACTCACGAGCACGGGTATGATGCTGACATAAAAAACATAATGAGGTGGATTCGGGCTACGAACCCACGAGCACAGGTTACTGGCATGTCCAACAAAGGTAACTCTGCACAGATTTTGCGACGTTTTTGCGACGTCGTAGACGACTAGGCGCCCCGAGCTGCAGCTGCTTGCTTAATGGAATATGTGCCTAGTCTAGGGCTCACGTGACACTGTTTGTGGGTGTTATGTTGACGTTAATGCTCCTCATTAACTGATACATACAGATATGGGCATTTGTTATTGATTATTGATTACCTTGATCAATAACACAACTCATCAGTTCCACCAACATCAAATATTAAGCAGTTGTCGTTTCATAGTTACTGGAGCTTACCTATATTGCGTGTTTATTTAGATGTTTTGAACACAGTGATTGAGTTGTCTCGACATTTTATATCGACGTATGTCCTCTTAACTGTTGCAAATAAGGTTTCAGTCATCGATTGTTTATCAGTTGGTGTAGTTATAGGCTTAAATCGATATTTAAGAATGCAATGGACTTGCTTTATTGGATATAACCTCGGTTTCGCTCGACCACCATGTATAGTGTAATAACGCACACTTTATTTCTTAATTCTAAGATGCCAAATGTAAAACTTTCTTAGGATAATTACGATTAATTTAAGGCAGAAAACAAACGACGGTGTCGGTGACCTATATTAAGAATCCTCGCACTGGGCTAACTGGCGCGCTGTTATATTGATTTGTCTGCCCCCCTACGTTAAGACGAAAGTTACCAGAAAAAAACAGTTTGACAACAGTTTGATGACGGTTTACGTTCGGATTAAATATCTTCTCTGAATTATTTTAATTACTTCTGTCATTAACGTAAACCATATGGGGCAATATGAACATCGCATTTCTACTACCAACATAAGTTTAGATCAGTACATCCAGATGAAGCTGAGTAGTCAAGCGACATTCCGCGATTGCGTTGTCGAAATGTAAACATTGCGAACGTTACCGTGTTTCTGAAAACTTGTGAGTCGAATTGACACATTTTAACCGTCGTAAAACATAAACGTAATGTTTCCACCAGTGATGTTAGCTGCGTGAAGCAAGTGCAAACCAAGAAACGGGATGCAACGGAGTAGTTTACTGTAGGAGGCCGTACGAGGCGATGACAACTGACATGCATCGTAACGTTGCTTACATTGTGACGTAATGTAACATGGTTCGATTACGAGGGGCACACTAGAATGGCGCAGTGACGGGATAACGTCATTCAATTGTTACGTCATAAAACAAACCTATACCTTTATACGCACTCTCCTACCCAGAGTTCCATTTGGCCAGCCAGCATAGTACCTCTGCCACAGGCCAGAAAAATGTGACGATTAGTCACATCTGACACAGTCCATTGAATGAAATGTACATATTTCTGAAACTCTTATATTTTTGACGAGTCTACACATCTTATCCTAAAACTTGTAACACTATTTCGATTTGAGTAGCGATCCTTTGTTAACATAGGTTGTACGACTCCACGTGCTGCCATTGAAGCCCGACGGAGAGCAAACGATGCAGCCAATTTGATGTATAAATATGTACTGTCATAAACCTTACTGTCGCAGTTGTAGAAGAATATTTATGTAACAATGTAAACACCATGAAGAGCGCACATGAAAGCTTGCTTAAGGCCAGTTTCTACTGATTCCAAATATGCGCGTTTGTTTACAAACAAGGAAAGGTCCGGTCATGTGATATGCAAATTAGCCTGTGGCAGTGATGTTACGGGCCCTCCTATATAAGTCATCACTGCGCCGGAGTGTGCTTTATATGGAGGTTTCGAGATGTCACTCTTCTGCGCGGGGAGGCGCAAAAAGGTTGCGCAACAAACCGGAAGATGGGGCTGGTTTTAGCGTCGCAATGGCGGGTAATTCAAAATGTATCGACTCGATGCTGAAACCTGAAATAAGATCGTTTCTGATGGCAAGGGGCATGACTGTGTCAAATTACACTTGGGCACAACTGTGTGAGTTGGCGAATAAGGCAGTTGAACTTGGTTTACTAGAGTTTGGTTTAGCGCCTATTTTAGCAATATTCCAGCAATTTCACGGCGGGGAACACCAGAAATGGGCTACCAGTGCTAACGACTCCCGATGATACGGGAGATTCAAATGGGCAGACAACTCTGCTTTCACCTGGTCACAGTGGAAACCAGGAGAGCCGAACTTCAATGACGATCAGCGCTGCGTTATCACCAACACAGACGAGGGGTACACCTGGTACACCCGGGCCTGTGACGAACAGTGCTACATCATCTGCAGCGTCGGTAAGCATTTGACATTATAAGTTGTATGCTTCTCTCGAGGGTAGTACGGTCGGATGACACTGCTACAAAAAGGCGTACATAAGACCGTATTACCCGAGGGAGAAGTTTACAACGTATTTATCGTATCGTCATGTTGAATGTACAAAATATCATTTTATTTTATTTTGAAGATCGATAAGCTCGCTGGCGACTAGATATGCCATAAATACAAAATGGCGTCTGCCTCTCGACTGGATTTTTAACATCAATGAAACATATTCTGACAATCTTAAAACTGCTATACAAATGGTTTATTATGTTTTAGGTGAGTGTGCAAACGATTCAATGTATAAAATAGTTTAAATAAAGCAGTGAAAGTCGGTAAAATAAATAAAGTTACCCCCAAAACAGCTAATCGAACGGTTTTCGAACTCCGTGCACTGCATGCGTCATATTATGACGTCATACGAATGTTAGCGATACAGCTTCACGGCGGAGAGATTGGCGGTTACTGTGGCAGTGGGTAATATGTTTTGCAGTTGTCACCCTCTGGTAATTCTGAACTGTTTGAAGCACGGGTATCGGATCACAATATTTACCAGAGTTAGGCACATATAAAACATAACGGGTACATCAACCCATGGGACCCGAGGGTCCAGTGAACCACGTATTTATCTTACCGAACACCGCAATGTCAATTTTGAACTGTTTGAAGCACGGGTATCAGATCATAAATAGGAGTACCAGAGTTAGACAATTAGCCAATACGGACAACGACAGACAGGAAAAGCAAATTTAGAGTTGTCAAATATTTTGCTAAAATTCAAATTGTTCCTATGTAAAGTTTCTTTTTCAAGATATATGTATATGTGTATATATTGGAACGAACTCTGGAAACCAAAGTAAAAAGAACAGTTAGGACCTGAAGTCGCTGAATACTTTAGAACAAATTGGCGACGTTTTCTTGACGATTGCTTCATGTTATGGCCCTTTGAGATGAAAAATTAACTCTGTTATAACATCCTAAATAACTTGAACAACATTTACATTTTACCATGGACTCAAATTATTCTGAAATTCCATTTTGGACATCATGGTAAAACTATGTGGACGTAATCTAGAAACAGATATATATTATAAACCTACAGATACTAAACAATACCTTCACTTTTCATCTTGCCACCCGAGTCATATAAAGAGAAGCATTCCCTATAACTTAGCAAGACGTATCTGCATGATTGTGTCACAAATACCGACAAGGAACATACGACTTGCAGAACTAAAATCATATCTACAGTCCCGTGGATACCCAGTTCTTCTTGTGGAAGATGGAATAAAGAAAGCAATAAACATAGACAGAAGGACACTGTTGAAAGTTCGTGATAAACAAATAAATAACACTGTCAATCTGGCCTATAGTTCAAAGCACAATCCCAAGAATCCGGACCTTTTTCATATCATAAGACAAAATGTTCCAATTTTAAATGCTGATATGAAAATGAATCGAATTATGGCTAATGTAACAATGATAAAGAGTAAACGCCAAAGCCGTAACTTAAAACACATAGTGACACGTGCCACATTCGACTCATGTATTAAACCTACAGCATTCAGTGTCTCAAAATGTACACGGGGAAATTGTGGAACTTGTGAATATATCCTTGAAACTTCATGTATAAAGTTCAAAAACAGGAAACAATTATTTCATGTACGCTCTAACATGGACTGCTCCGCAAAACATATTATTTATGTTATTATATGCCAAGGGTGTCATGAAGAATACATTGGACAAACGGAGTGCTTGAGGGACAGAATGCGCGTCCATAAGCAACAGATTAAGGACCCCAAAACAAGGTGCATCCCTTAAAGCGCTCACATTGACAAATGCGCAGCAGGAAAGGAAATAAAATTTAAAATATTCCCTTTCTATAAAATGAATACTGCTGACGCCATGCAGCGTAAAGCTAAAGAAAACTTTTTCATTAAAGAATTGTGTCCATCGTTAAATAGGTAACGCAATGTGTCTGAATTATACTTGTTTTCATTGTGCTACTAGTACTGTCAATTTAAAGCCACCAATCTGACCTCATGGCAACGCCACGTCACAACATTTGTATACAGTTGCATTGTGACGTCATGACAAAGTGACGTCATAACATAATCCGTTTAACTGTAATCACTTCTCCTTGAAGATAAAAGTAGGAGGTCAGGCACGGCGGCCATCTTGTTTTGAAAGTCAAACTAATCAAAATTCATCACATTTCAGCTTCATTAACAGAAATAAAAATAACATATATGCTTGTGAAAAATGTGTTAATAAAAAATTATGTCTATTGTTGTTTTGTGTTCCTTGTTATTTCATAATGAATAGAATGTTTCATCACATAAGCAGCTTGTTAAGTTTACAGGGCATGCTCCCATTTGCCAAAATGGCACCACCTAATCTTCGTACCCTCAGGGTTCACGGTAAATGTAGGAGGTGTGCCTGGATTCACATGACTACAATATTTACATCACATGACAGATGGAAGAGTCTATTTCATGAATTTGACCTCGTTCTGAAGCTAGAGGCGGGAAAATCGAACAACCAAATCATTCAAAGGTAAGTTTATCAAAATGTTCTGAGAAATTTTAAAATGGCGGGAAAACGAATAGCCACCATACATTTTCAGGTTATTTAGTTTCTAAAACCATAACTGAAAATACGTAAAATGCTAGGCACACATACTATTTTGCAAACAAAGTTCCATCGTTTCTCCTCTCTCGCAGCAGACATGCGAGCTGACTCGCAATCAGACGAGTTCACTATGGAAGGGGAGGCAGCAAAGATGAAAGTATCCCCACGGACAATGCGACAGGTAAACCCCGACATAACTATATAAGACTTACATAAAGTAAAATGTACGTTATTTCTTTGGTGAGAATTAATGTTAGTTTTAGAGAAAAGGTAAATCATGAAAAATACTGATTTTATAATTACTATCCCTCCCCATGTAAAAAGTGTACTCTTCCAATTTTACCGCTGTCACTAACAGTGAAATGTGTTGACAACAAACATATTCAAGACTTCGTATGTTCAATGACAAACCTGAAAATCCCTTCCAAACACTATTATTACTGACAGGTTGTCTTAGGAATGCCTCCTGTTTACACTGTCAGTCTCTGAACGAATGGGCTTGGTCCGACATGTCAGTGGGGGTGACACGTCACGTAAATTAGGGTAGACCGTAGAGGACCTGCTGACACGCCCTGACCTGACAGGTAAGGGCTGTACCTCTTGTGAGACAAATATATATGGTCCCTGTTAAAGTGCAGTCTACCCATAACACTTCATATGTGCCACAACACCATTTAAAAACAATTATTTATGTACACTATTGTTTTCATGACAACGAATGTCCTCGTGTCATAATGGACTAATCCATGTTGTTTTTTTGCTGCACCTCGTCACAACTTAATTGAGAACGGCATTTTGTGTGCTTTCATGTCTGCTCCCATTAAACACTCCCACCTTGAAATGAGATTATGTCAACAAGGCACAGCTAACTTCTAATAAATAGCCGACCGAATGTCTATCATACACACATGAAAACTACCGAAAACTATTTTTCAATTACACTTCCGGTTTGATTCGTGTACCCACGTACCTTTATCACAATGAAATAATTATTGGTGAAATGTTTTGCTTTGACATGACATGAGCATGGTATTAAATTTAATAGTATAAATTACGTAATTATAACGAAATATTATTAATAACAGATTTGAACTTTCCTACATTGGGGGTGGGGGTGTTGTGTACATGTATTTATTTATTTGAAAAATTGTTACATGGGTTGGTGTTCTTTGGAAGCCAAACCTTGTGCAGTCCTTAGAACTATCCCACCAGCTTTTACCATAAAACCCTTGAAATAAATGAGCTGTCCCATAATAAAACAACAACAATATTTACCAAATATTTTCGGATTAAGGGGAACTGTTATCCATATATTTACTATCAAGCTATCATCACATATATCTGTAGATTATTAACACTGCACATTTAAACTGTGGATTCAGAGTGGAATAGTCCTTTCTTGAGATAATATAAACATTGTTATAATCACATGTTTAGGTCAGGCCAAATGTCTAAATCCACACTTTGTTCAAAAACAAATTCTACTGCACAGAAGTCAGAGTCAGTGAGAGCTAAAATGAGAAGCTTTTAGTTGAAAATGAAAATCTAGAGCGTCATATTCAGTCTCTCACATTACAGTAAGAAGAGTTTATCTTTACAACTTTTATGAGTGTGAAAAGAAATTAAAATCTCTAGAATCACAGCATCAGAATACAATTGATAAAATCAAATCATTTTCTGTGAGAAATGTTAATAAACGAATAAAGAGGAAACAAAAGAAATTAATGAGATTATTATCTGAAAATAATCATCAAAAGCTGAAGCTAGCAGCTATGATGGGAAAATGCAAAAAAATCCAGAAGCGTTATGAACGACTTCGTACACTAAAGATTTACTACCAAAACAAATCTACATCTCAGAAGTCACAGCTTGAAAATTCACACCGTAAAAGTGAAATATTAGAAAGTGAAGTGAAGGAATTACATTTGCAAAATGCTGAATTAAATAAGTTGCTTGTTGATCTAAAGCCAGAAATTGAAACATTTAAAAATGGCAGCTATACAGATGAGGTGCGAATTGTGTGTTATGAACTGTTAACTCATGGTGTTGCTTCAAAACACATCCCAGAAATTATACAGATTGTTTTGAAAAATCTTGCAAATATATCTGTAGATCTAAAAGATTTGCCTAAGTCCACATTGCTGAAGCGCATGTCAACTGAGGGCTGGTGTCATAGCTAAGACTGTAGCTGCAGTGAATATGAAAAATGCTAATCTTCGCACTTTACAGACTGATGGCACCACAAAAAGGCACAACAAATATGTAAACTATGTTTCTACTAGTAGCACAGGACAAACATTTGGTTTAGCATTACAGGATCATCACAGTGGAGATGCTAAATCTCAGGTAGAAGGACTGGAACTGATGTTAGAGGAGCTAGCCTCATTCATAGATGATAATGAAGAGAAGGATTCTTTTGAAGGAAAAAGAAAATATTATTCATGAGTTTTTAATAAAGTTTAAAAACACAATGACCTGATTGAACATGTTGTCAATAACAAATTTGTTCAAATCATTGAACAGTGGCGTTCAAGAATATTGCCAACTCATGTTTCAAACTGGACATCTCTGTCTACAGAAAAACAGAGGGAACTTGATTCAAATTAATGATTTTTATTGTGGATTTCATTTCATATTGGGTCTACAGGATAACTTTGAGACTAACATTAAAACATGGGAACAGGTAGAATCAATGGAAATAAAATTGGGAGAGAAAAAACATTAAACTGGCACAGAGAAAGGTAGGTGCTACCCTTGAATTTATAAGATCATCATGTACAAGCATTTGGCAAAGATGCGTGTGAAAAAGTGGGAAACCAAAAGAATTCTCTGAATTTACTGAAAAGCCAATTTTATTAGATTCATTCAGACACAATAGATTTAATGTACCATTTGTCAATGCTTCTTATGCATATTACCACTTGCAAGATATGCTTAATTTTATTCGCACCTTAGGCCCTGACAAAACAAATAATGAAAGCAATTGAAGTAGATGGTGAAGATAAACTAATCATTGCAGGTGTCCGTGCTATGGGAATTCTGGAAAGACACACTAACTCCCTTGATGAAGTTGATGGTTAAAAAATATTTACTGCAATAGAGGTTTTCACATTATTATACAATTCTCCAAAGTTTGTTGAAGAAATGGTCAAGTGATCCTTCAGAACTACTTGATGGAAGTGCATGTTTATTCAATGATCTTGAACCTGTAAAAGATGATGTTTATGACTGTTTATACAAGAATGTTGACATAGATATTGAATCCCTTTACTTATCAAGCTCTCTGTTGGCTGCACTAGTTTTCTTGTCGTAACGGAGCGTATGCTCAAAGACCATTTACCTGGAGGAAAATATCATTGCCCTTCTCCAGTGATCATTCAGGAGACATCTTCTGTTCCAAAACATAACATTGCTACAGAAAGATTATTTTCAGGCTTTGACCGTTTGGTTCACAAAATGCCAACTGCAACACAATTGGTATTGAGGGAATTTTACTTTGGTCGTTAAACAAAAGTACACATTATCTTGATTCTTTATCACCTCCAGAGAGAGAAAGATTAATTGGAAAAGCTTGTGGTCAGCCGCACCAGATTTACTTGTAAAATATAGAGAACAAAAAAGACTTATTAAACAAAAAAGAAAAGAAAAAGTAAAAGAGAAGGCAGAGAAACAAACTATGAGGGAAAATAGAGAAATTCAAAATAGACTTTCTATCATCCAGAAAGTAAACAACTTGTATGGTGGACCAGTCAATTCCATTTTTTCTTTGGATGCACTTTTAAATGGATTAACAGAATCAAGACAGTTAACAGTTCTGAAAGATTTACTGAAATATGAAAAACTTGTAAATTATCAAACATGTTTCAGCAAGGTTTATCAGCTTCAGAGAGATAAGAAGAAGCTGTCTAGTAAAGACCTTCGAACAAACTTAGAAATCATTCTCAGAGCAAGAACTGGATTATCAGTTAATGTATCGAACGATAATACTTGTACTACTAGTCAACCTGTTTTACTGGTAGAAAAAAGAAAACACCCATCGTCAAATTTAACTTCATTGAAACCTCTCCTAAGAAAACTAAACTACAGACCTATAACTGTTATTCATTTTAAAGAAGGTGATTATGTTTGTGTTGCGTACAATGAAGGCTGGTTTGTTGGTTTAGTCCTCAAAATTATTTCTGAAGGTAAAACACAATTTGGAAAAAGCAAGTGTAAAATTTATGACATGGAAAGGAACAAGTCTTGTTTGGCCACAGCCAAGAAAATGTTGAAATTGTTGAAAATAAATATGTTTTTTTTTTCTCGACTTGATGTCAGCACAGTAAATGGAAGATTATACTTCATGAGAGGAGAAAATAACCACCAAAACTAGATTCATTGTATGCCGACTATAGTAATGAATTTTTCACATAATGTATTATTTCTTTTTTCAGTAACCCAATCCTGACCTTATCCTGAACCATTGTCTTTTTTGTTGGAGCCCTCCCGCTTTCATACTGGTAACAAGGGATGAGTCTACTGTGTTTCTTTCAGTTTAGATATAATCTGATCTAATTATCTAAACTGGAAACATGGCATGCTCTTCTCTTACATCAAATAACTGGTTAATACTGTCAAATTTAAATTTCTCACGTCCTACTTATGGATGAGAGTTGATCTCTGTTTGGCAACATTAATTATATATCATATAATGATGTATATCATTTCTTTTATTTTAAAACATAAGCATGATAAATGCACTTATGTTATGATCTAGACTTATATCATGAATGAAATATGAACAAGGCTTGACTTTAGATTGTTTACTGAGGTAATTATTCACTATTTTCACACTATTTTACACAAGAATATTTGGATTCAAATGGTGAATAAAAACTAGGTGTTGGTTATGACTGTATGGTCACTACTTTGTTTAGAACATTATGAATGAATTATCATTATCATTTTCAGTGAATCATAAATGAACATTTGTCATCAGATGGTGATTTATGCCGATGAAACTGAATAAAATCAATCAAAACTACATTTCTGGGTTGTTGTCTTTATTATGAGAGATAAAACTGTAAACACTGTGTTGCTGTAGCTCCAAATGAAGAAAATGGAAAGATCTACCTGCCTTCCAAATTTCATCATGATATCTTCAGTACTAGAAATTTTATATTAATTTGGAGGAAATGCAATTATGACACGGTGCCACATCTATCAAAAGCTGAAACATGATAAAACAGCAAAATTTGGATGAACATTTTGGATAGATAATGAAGGAATTAATTGTTTTTAACTTCATTTATTGGATAAAATATAGTTCCTTTGAATCGCATTAGCAATCTTAAACTGATTGTCAGTTATTTGCATACTAGGCCAGTGGAAAAGGTCGAAAACCCGGACATTTTACCTAACAACCACATTTTATGTGGATTCATTACGTCATAATATAGGTAACTCCTGGTCAAAAAATCAGACATGGGGATTTTTTATGAGCCTTCAAACATAGCTCATCCAGTATAGATCAATATGAGGGGAATTTGACGGTTTTCGTCCAAACAAATGAATACAGTATGCAGCTTCTGATAAACCACTGATAACAATTACCTTCATATTTGGTGTAACGATAAGCGTATAGTTAATTCAGAGTTGTCAATATACCAGTGTGACTTTGACCCAAATTTCAAAAGTCGCACTTACAGGCAAAATACCGTGATTACAGCATGAGTTGAGAAAATGGCACTGGGGTTTAAACTTTATGGTATATTGACGTAAATTGCTGATGCCATTTTGTTTATGCTTAAAACATGAGGATGAAACAGGGGATTCCATTCTAATAATAGGAAGTCACCACATTTTCAAGGTCACACGTATCATGTCATATCATACCATCTTTTAATGAGTATCAATCATCGTCACCAAAAGATCCATATGCTACATGCACCTTCATTATTTGCAATGGATACTGCATGAAAGCCCCCTTTCACAACAACTGCATGACCGACAGAGTTTATTTTGGGATTTACAGCAGCATCTGACCTCCTTCAATAGATATGCAGGGGCAGGGGCCAGATCCGTGATAACTGGAATAACATGGCCATTGTCACACTTTGAATCCATACTCGTGATTTGTCGAGTACTGTTGCTAGATTCTTCCATGTGCTGGACTTGTAGATGCACTCTCTGTGAATGGAAAAAGTCAGCACTGCTTGTAGGTGCAAGCATCCTTTCAATACTGGATATATCTTGATGACTTTATGTTCATGAAACGCAGAAGTTCATCCAGTTTCAGGCCGTTCCTGCCACTGTACAGTCCAGCCACATACTGCTCACCAATTTCCCCAATCACCTCTTTGAACTGATGCTTCACCAAACATGACATACCTTTCATGAAATCCATGAGCCCAGTTAGTATTAACATACTTAAAGTGTTTGGCTCTTTTTCCAAAACCAAATATGGCTGAAGTTGTGTCGCATCCCGACATGGCATGAACAAAGGGCATCAGCTGGCACATTTGAGTCCCAAGACTCTGCTTTGCCGTGTGTACAGACAGAGTCCAAGATCTGGTCTTCATATAAACTTTACTGCCCGGATCAACATGGCATAAGAGTACCACAAAGACATCTGTATCATCAGAAATGACGTGTACAGTATGGTTATCTTGTGCTAACTCCAACAACCTTTCTCACAATCACAATATCGGCATCCCTTCAACACCAGCATGATGTACGTCAATTCCTGATGTCTGAAGGTGAGAAGAAATCAGGGTTGATGATTTGTTGCTTGTTTTTCTTGTTGCAAAGAAAGCCTGCTGAATCTCCTGGAACAGGTGTTGTTGCTAATACAGCGATATCTGGCATTGCTGACCTGAACTGTTTCCCTCCTCATCTGTTCCTGATCTTTGGTAGTGTGGAACTTCGTAACTATCAAAACACAACTGTTACTTTACAGTCTCTGTTGAATCTGTGGGACACAGCACTGATATAAGAGGTACACACATCTGCCATAGTTCCTACCTTTGGCCACTTCAGCTGTTGAAGCAGGGCACATCCATCAATGATCACATATTCTGGCTGACTACTGTCTTGCATTGGCAATATCTGGGTACAAATCTGTGATGCAGTTGACAAGTTGTGACTTAGTGGATCTTTCTCATGGTACCATCATCAATGGAACAAAGAGACGCAGAGACAGCTCATATGAGAAGACTAAAGGGGTGGTGGGCCAGATGAATATGCGATTGAGAGGAGTCGTTGATAAAGCCTGCCTGTTGATGATATGTGACTTTTTCCCCCATTTGAGAGGAGAGATTTTTTCATTACCTCTAAAGTAACAACCTGATCTGCTCCTTTTGAAAACAACCTCACCAAAGGTGCGATTTGTCAGTGCTGATTGAATTCTGGATCCAACTTCAATCAGTGAGTCAATGATTCACCTTTTGCATCCGCAATGACACCTGTCGAGATGTTGGTGGAGGTCACATCCATCAACACTGAATGGGTGTGAATCCTGAGATAGCTCCAAGCAGTTTCATCATGTCCTTGTAGTCCTGTTTCACTCGTCCTGGATTGATTTCACGGTGATGATCTGCCCAATATTTAGGAGACATTGCTCAGTTGCCCTAACTCTTCTGTATACTGAGCTACAACATGTGCGGAAAAGCAGCCATCTTGTCCCTGCACTATCCTTGTGTGTTATGTTAATAAGTCCACCTTTGTGGTTTTGCCAGACCTCATAAGCGACTGCTCAATCGTCATGCGCCGGACCATGTACCACCCAGAAAAGCTGTTGGTTCCTGTGTACAGTGAATAGAACCTTCAGATATGTGGCTTTCATTAGACAGGGACAAGGGTTGATGAAACTCCTGGATGTACAGCCTCAGGTATTTCATTTCGCTTATTAATGTGTCCCAGTGCAGCAAACCATGGAAGCCATTGTCTTGACATGATTTCTGTGTGTAGTAGCCAGTTTCCTGTGTGCTCCTGCTCTAATGAATGTGCATATGATGGAAACAAATTCCATGAACTGAAACCATAACCGTGTTGTTCTGGGATTTTTGTAATATCATCTTTTTTTCTTTTCGAGTGTTTGCAGGATGGAGATGAGTGATGTAGAACTAATGTCAATAACACTGACAGTATGGTCTGGCAGATCCTTCACAATCTTCTCCACTTCTAGGAGCATATCATCATCTGATTTTATGGAATCATTGAAGTGTTCAGGTGTGTCAGGGCATCACTGTCGACAGTTTGCTGATTATCAAAGAGCAAAATGTGCAATGCGGCTGATGTTAAGAGACAAGCCCTCACTGTCTTGCTGTAGGATTTTCCTCTCCGAACATCTTAGGAATAGAGTTTGTTGCATACACACATGACCATAGCTCCTCCATGCCTGAAAACTGCATACTTTTACATCCTGCTCCAAGAAAGGACATCAACTGATGGAAACCACCAAGACGTAACTTCACGGCAGACAAATTCCTAGTGGATGCTATGTCTTAATCTTGAATGCTTTGGCGTAGAGGGCTGGTCGAAGGTAAGTAGGGCACAACACTGTCCAACTTTCTGTCTCTGATTATCCGTACAAACACCATGGTTGAATAAACTGCTTCACATGTTTGTGGACTCAGTGGTATCATCGGATGATACAATATTTTGGATTGGTGGAAGCCACCCATTACAATGTCTGCCATGAATCCTTGCCATCCCGTCCAGGTGTAATCTGACTTCGCAAATTTGACAACCATCCAAAGGGTGTCTTGAAGTTTGAAATCCTGTAGTTTTGGAACCCTACAGATGGTAATGAGGGAAAACTTCCAGCTTTTGACATGTGGTTAGTTTGGGGACTCAGGGCTGTATGTTATTGAATTCTCCAGCAGGCAAAATGTCACTTGCAAGTAGCTTCTTTTCTGTACAGTTGTTTTAGTTTGTGATGATGGTGTTTGGCAAGTACGATGCCCATTACGTGTGTAGAATCATGACCACTTGTTGTATCCTCATTGTAATCAAAATTGTCTGCAACCCACTGGCAGTAACCCTTTGATCACTTGTATCAATGCCAGGATGTAGGTCAAACACAGATTCACTAGTCACTGCAGATCTTTCAAAGTCCAAAAACTTGATCATATAGGATATTGTCATACCAAGAGCAGACAGGGCATTCAGTAGAACCTTTGATCGTAGTAGTTTGATGAACAAACAGACCAGACGCAAGTAACAGTGGGGATTGGTAAGAGTTTTTGGGTACATGCATGCATGATTATATGACACAGAGAACCATTTGAAGCTTCACCCCTTCTGTGGATTTCTACTTTGAGTTTGATTTTCCAAAAAAGACTATGCATGAAAGTCAAGAGCAGTTTGGGCATTTGGCTTTCCAAATGTTCAATGTTGATATCATCTGGAGATGGATAGCAGTCACCATTGGCCCTTTCAGTTCCATTAGGATGCTTCTCAATGTTTTCCCCCATATGCTTTGCTTCTTTGTATATCTCTTCTTCATCAGAAGGATCATCATCAATGTAATTTTCTATGTAAGATTGAAGCTGCTATACTGGTGAAAGTGTACACATTCTTCTTTTCCATCAATCTCAGTAATATTTAGATTTTCTCCAAAATGATGCTGTACTTTTCGCTTGAGATGTTTATCACTGTATGGAATTGTGTCCTCTGTAAGAAATGAAGCATGTATGACTGAGGTCGTTGATGGTGTATTGTGTTTCTGTTTGGGTGTTTAAAACTTTGGGCATAATTTCTTGAATGCTTCAGCATTGCAAGAGTTCAGATTCCTTGAATTCTCTTTGCTGTTTCCACTACCCAAGAAAATAACTGCATACAATGGCGATGGTAAACAGCCTCAACAGCTCTGATGTCACCTGTACATACAATTTTGGAATGTATACTTACAGCTTGTGGATCTGTTCGCTTAGAGCATACTTCAAGAAGGAAGTGTAGATTGAAGTGTACCAATTTGATTTCTCAGAATTATTCACTATTTCAACACTACTTACTCCCTTCACGGTTAGGATGTTTTTAATCTTATTAAAGCCAAATTTGTCCACAACAGATCAGGCAGCTTGTTTTATAACTGAATGTATTATCTGACTTCCGAAGAATTCTGCAGCTTTGTCTTGGTCCATTGGTACTCTTTTTACATGATGCTATAATATTTTTGGTTGAAGTGTATGCCTTTCTGCATCCCTCATGAACTCTGAAGATCTGTGATTCCTGAATTACTAAAATGATTTAAATTGTTCATCTCCCCTCTCTTCTGTGATGCAGCTAAAATGGAATCAAGTCCTTTCTGGTGTAACATTAACATCAGCGCCACGTTGATTACAGATGAGGCATTCCAATTTATTTAAGATGAAGCCATTTCAGAAAAAATTCAAGAGCAACAAAACTGTATCTATCCTAATCTCAAAATTTCTTGTGAATCTCGTCAATCTAACAACATTATCATGATAGCAAGGTATAGTGAAAAAAGTTGGAGCAATCCAAACCTGAAATAAATGTTGAACAATTAATATTGTTTATAAATATTTATAAATTTTCGTAATTCATGAATGAATAATGTTTAACGAAAAACAAATTAATTAATCTACCTCCAACAGTCAACTGAAATACAACTTTGTTACATATATCCATTCACTGATCATCATAGCAATGAATAGTTTCATGAATACTCACTTTTTCACGCTCTTTTGGCGAAGATCCACTATTTTAGTCCCCTCAAAGCAGATGCCATGTTACCTACCATATTGTTTCCATCACTTCTGTGAAAAGTAAAGTAATGTATTAAATGAAACAAATTTATTAATTGATTTTAAATTCTTTTAATTAAAAACATAATCATAAAATATCATCTGTCAGTTGTTAATCACAGGGGAAGCGATGAGATAAGACTTTAGGAATTTCCATGCTTACTAAATAACTCATTTGAATAGAGATAGGCAATATTTACAGGTATTGATGGAATCTAATAACTAAATGATACTCTCCATGCATAGGTGTTAAAACCATTGTGTTTCTCACTCCTAATTTTAGTCATATTTTCTCTTATTACTTCACAAATGTGTTGGTAATCCAACAGAGGTTCATATCATTAGAATATGGTTTTTTAGAGAATAGTATCTTTGCTTCACACAACAACAAAAATAGTCCCTTTTAACACAGCATTTTCTGTGCAAATTGATTTTTTCCTCAAGTTTGATAGTACATAATGGCATAGGAAAGCAATAATCAATACTCTAAAAATTATTTTGTTACTGACAAAATCACAAGAAATGTGCAATTTAATGTACCTTTATAACATAGCAGTCAACTGAAATATTCCACTTAGTTTGTTACAATATCAAGTGTATTTACTGTGCTAAAACAAGGTATGCCATCATAATAAGCAAATGTTCAACACTCACTGTTTTCCATTGTTGTCAGGCTTTTAAAAGTCTGCAGATGCACGCTTGCACAAGTTACAGCAGTGCAGGCTCATAGATCTAGCAGACGATATGGTGGCTGCCATATTGTTTTTCATAGCAACATGCTTGTACTTTCCCTACAACTCATTATTATATGTGAATGCATTTTCAGACTCTGCACCTTCAAACTTTATTACACTGCAACAAAGTTTCTCAAGGCTGATTTTTGTCTGGGTTTTTATAATGCATTCTCCATGATAGTATATTAATTTCTTAAAACATAAATTTGGTTGTTAGGTTAAATGTCCGGGTTAAATATTTTGGGGGCTTTTTTACTGGCCTATACGTATAAGACTCGATTCAAAAATGTGGCAATTTTGTTCATTCTGGCCATAGAAATTGCTGTTTTTTCCATGTTTTGACAGTATAAAATTAAGAGTTTTAATACTTCAACCAAGGAGTTCATTATGAATGGTTTGTTTGAAAACATTTTTTCAGATGAAGGAATACATATTAAATAGAAAACACCTATTCTATTCTTTTACTCTTTGGCCCTTTTATTCCCTTCAATGTGGCTGCCAACTGAATGGCGGGCCATCTTGGAAAACAAAATGGCGGCGGTTTACACTTAATAAAAACATTAATATCTCAAAAGTTTTTGACATAGATTAAAAAGCGGGAAACGTGTTTTGTACCTTAATTATGCATGAACTAAAAGAGTGTATTAATCCTGAATAATGAAATGCATAAGTCGCAACAGCCTGACGTCCCTAATAAAAGTGTGAAACATGTTGGAGAAGATCCGTGTCTTGTGGATAATTTCTAGAAACTTCTTAATTTCAGGGTCTAATTTCACAGTGTAAACAAACATGGCGTCAAGGGTCGAGTCGGTCGTCGTCCGGATTGACGGCCGTGGGTAAATCGGTTCTTGTCAGTGCTTTGATCCAAGAAAATTCATGCCTGGTTATGATAGATGGTAGTAGATTACAAAGCGAAGATAGAAATTCATAGGCTACGAAGATACCAACATCAGTTCCTGACGGACCGACTGTCAGTTTAAGCGAGAGAACGGCATAGGAATCCAGGTACAATGTCACGCTTTCGAACATTAAAAGCGTATTTTGTTGTTCAAAAGGTTAATTGAAGCGTTTTCTGAAGTTTCTTAGACGTAAGCTTTCAAGATTTGTTGGACAACAATACGTGCTTTGGCATAAAAAGCTTACTTCGGGGAACTAGATGACCTTAACGCAGCCAGCTGAGCGATCAGGATGGAAAATTTTCATGTCACCGGACTTTGTGACGTAACGTATTACTCCGCTAATATTTGGTGAATGCCATGACATTCCACGAAGTTTAGTTTCATGATTGCGTGATACGAAACGTGCATTTTTAAAAATTATAAAGCAAAAATGACATTAGATGATAATAGCAATTCATGACTCGTGGGGAAGCGGATGGTTAATATCCTGCATTAGAATGAACATCATATATTTAGCTCGCCAAGGCTCGCCAAATACTAATACCGATTATTCTTAATGGCGATTACTAACTTCATCCCAAAACACACCTTAAGTGCGATAACCTTATATTGATGTGGACGTCACGCATTAGCCAGGATCAGTCAGAATTATAGAAATTCGATGATTTGGTATAATTTAAAAGGATATTTAAAGAGGTTAAACCCTATGCATTTTGCATTACATAATGCCATTCAAACATGAATATATTCCTTTACATCTGCAATTCATCCACATACGAAAAAGGAAGTCGTAAAAAATCATAAAACATGCACCAAAACTAAAACCACTCTAGCCCCGCCCACTCGTGTATGCATATTTATATTTTTAGCGGTCTGCCAGGTCTGTGGGTGTGGGACGTCATACCCAAGAGTCCGCTCTCAGCGTGCTGACATTTCAGTAGTGTATACGCCATCGAGCTGAAAGTGACACAAAGCAATATTTTGAATGAAGCGTTGTTGTGGATTATGTATTGAAACTGACAACCGTACTTCGAGTTTTGATGATCATCCAACTGCGTAAAACAACACGGATGTATCGGATACATTTCCTGAAAAATTGTATTTTGACAAAAGGGAAGGGCATAGATTATTTTACCGTCGTCGCGTGTTTTAACCCCTCCACGCAATGGTCATCTTCAGGCCTGTTACACTTTTCAAAGAACTGCTGCGAAAAAGAGACTCTTAATTCCTCTGGCGAAAATATGGATACGAATAGGGCAAAACTTCTTTAAACTCTTATACATGGATGCTATATTATCGGGTATTCCTTTTCGACATATCTAAACAAACACAGAGGCCGAAACGCTCCAGTAGCTAGAAGCTATATAAAGCAATAACAGTTGGATGAACAAGTACGCCCGCGAATTTCAATGTCCTTCTGACACTTTCGGATCAGAGATATATTATCACAGCCACTGTCACTGTTACTCAGCAGGGCCCGGAGTCATCTATTTCTCGAGACGGGTGTGGTTGCGGTGTGGCGGTGTGGAGGGATTAGGATAGGGTGCGGAATGGACAAATGGCGACCTGTTAGCGAAGTGGGTGCGGTGGTGAGAGAGCACATAATTATTAAAGACAAAATGTCGCATGAGTCATAGATAATTTATTCACCAGGACTCGGTCCCCTACCATGTTAAAATGGTATGTGAAGTGTGTGTGTGTGTGTGTGCGTGCGCGCGTGTGCGTGCGCGCATGTGTGTGTTAGGGCATGATTAAAATGTTGACTCTCACTCTTCTCTCTTTATAGCCATGCACAACAAATAAATGAAAATGATCGTTCTTGTACTGGCATAAAACTTTAGGTGCATTTATGGACTTCCTGTAAAATCATGGCAGCTGCATATATGCTTAACTTTTTAACCCACTTTCAAAAATGGGAAATCAGGGAAATATGTTCATTCAGATAATGTATTTCTTTGTGAGTTTTGTTTTTGGCAAAATGTAAAAATGCTACTTAAATGCTAGCTTTAGAATGTACATGGCAGCATTTCTCATCAATGAAAACAGCCTAAATACCCTTAGAAGTGACGGTGAGACTGGAGAACCTAAGTAGGCAATCAGGGCTACCCTATAGCCTTAAACCAAGAGGCCAAGCCAGTGAACAAGAAACCTACACGTGGTAAATATAATCCAGACAATCAATAATCTTTGCTGAACTGGCAACGTTCCCTATTAATGCATATTTTCCTCAACTAATGAGTCAACACTAAGTCTTGTTTGCAGAAAAGATAATGGTATTTAATCCTCATATCTATTTTTCCTCTCAGCATTTGTTAAGACAAAAGTACTTACTTTTCAAGCGCACATTTCAAAGAAAATTATTACTATGATTGCCAAAACAAAATATACTATAATGTGTGTGATTAAAACGTCTCTATTATATATACCAAGGTGTTCATTAAGAGCGAAACTAAAACAATGTGAAGTGACCTCTTTAAAAATCCCTAGTATATATAATATCCACAAAATACAGTTATAAAACGGTAATATTTCTATTATAGCTTGTATTAGGGAATCTTAAAAACGCACCTCCTCGAAAGCATTTCATGATTACGCAAGATAATGAGGTAGATGGTCACGTGGTCGCGCGGACGTCATACCCGAGAGCTTCTTGCTACATGAATACACGGAAAAATAGCAGTGGTACCGGAGCCTGTTCGGGTTTACTGGAGGTCTGCTTCTAGTTTAGCAAGCTAATCAATCAACGAAGTCAAACCTGGATTTGGATGGCATACTAGATACAGATAATACTTCACATACATACAACGGGCTTCTCAATTTGAAAGCATTTCCGGGCGGTAAGACCGATTATGGAATATTTGACGACGATTCCACCAGTTGACAAATATGGCAACGGACGATCCTGACTATGTTTTGAATAATTTTACTGCAGACTGGTATGCAAGTCACTTTGCCTAATACATGTTCATGGAAAACTGATTAGGATAATGAATTCATTTTTCACGGTAAAATTTTGCAATAATGATAACGGCTAAATGCCCCATCAAAGCGTTGGTTCGCTGTCTTCCGGTATCGGTATTGGTGCAACATTGAAAGAAGCCGTCTGAGGTTCATGATTTTATGAAGTTGCCATGAAACCTTCAGCTTTATTTCATAAACGCGTCTTCTTGCCAAATTTATCGTAAAGTTTTAGTTTGGTGATAATCTTTTCATGAAATACGTACCGTTACGGAAGTCGATAAGTCTGATCTCACTACTGTATTGCAGAGAAGTACCCTAAATTGTTAGTGTATGCTTCAGGAGGTGTCGGTGTATCCATTGGAGTGGATCCAAAGCCCCTTTGTGTTGAAGGTTTGTTAAATGACCTTGAAACTCGGTTGAAATGAAGTGTGCACCCTCCTTTCAGTAGTGTACACACACCCCACACCTCTTCTCCAAAAAGCCGTAGCCGCCCCTAAAATGTCCCTGATATGGTACCAAACATCAGGTTTCTATTACATTTTCACCTCCATACATCGCAGCGGCGTATTATATGCCTATTAATTTTAGTCTTATAACTCTGCGTAAAATATACATAAAATGTAAAAATGATAAAGACCTGGAACCTACTTTTAACAGCTGATAATAGATATAATAAATAGATATATTATGCAAAAAAATAGAACTGACAATTCCTTTATCTTTCTTTAACCGTCATTAGTGAAAGAAAGCCCTCATTGTGTTCTTAGTAGTAATGTAAAGTGTGATCAGTCCCAAAGAAAGACCATCGATCAAATGCAGAAACCAGCATAATAAAAATTAAAGCAAATAATTGCATACAAACTGTTTATGACAAAATAATGAATACAATGTGTACACCAACATCATGAAGGCAAAGGCTTGGTGTAAATTCAACTGATGGACTGGTAAAGCCTAAGAAAAACAAAACTGCTCTCCAATACAGGACCATGTGGACACAGTGGGTGACTGCAATTTTGGAAACATTTCTACCATCTGAACAAATCCCAGACCAAATTGACGAATACAGGTAGACCTTAAGACATCAGGGCACAACTGGTATCAGTTCACACCCCAGACACATATGCATGATTTCATTTTATATCTTGATGTCAGTTAATCGTACCAGTCCTGTTTACTAGTTATAAAATGTGTTATCTGGCAGAATATCCTGCACAGGGCTGCTGTGTCCTAAAAGTCTTCGGAAGGAAACATGTTTCTTCTGTAGAGAATGGCCCCTATAGAATTCCACATACCCTGTGAATAACGACATTGAATTAGAGACATTTTGTAACACAATTTCAGCATATTTGTTTTGGCAAACTATAATCATAATTTTCTTTGAAATGTACTGGAAAGTAAGTAATTTCGTGGTTCCCCAAATGCTTATAAGGGAAAAATAGATATGAGGATTAAAATACCATTGTCTTTGTCGTAAGACTTAGTGTTGACTGCACATAGGAGGAAAATATACAGGGAACAGTGCAAATTCGCCCAACAAAAGATTATTGATTGTCTGACCATATTTACCACGTAGGTTTCTTTTGTTCACTGGCTTTCTGGCTCTTGGTTTAGGCCTATGGGTAGCTGATTGCCCACTTGGGTTCCCTCCAGTCTCCGTCACTTCTAGGCATTTAGGCTGTTTTCATTACGAAATGCCGCCGTACATTCTAAAATAGCATTAAAGTAGCATTTCACATTTACAGCAACAAACTCACAAAGAAATATAATATCTTGAAATGAACAACATATTCTGATTTCCTACTTTGCTGCCAAAGTTACCATACAGCTATGATTGCATATGGGTCCATAAATACCTAAGTTTTATGCCAGTGCAGAGCAGTCATTTTATTTTATTTATTGCCAGCAAAGCAGGTATGAGTGAGTCAACATTTTAATCATGCCCTAACACACACGCATATGCGCCCACGCGCACGCACACGCACACGCACACACACACACACAATTCACATACCTGGCCAATATATGGACTAAACTGGTGGATAACCATCTGATATGACTCATTTTTAATTATGTTTTAATAATTATGTGCTCTTCTCTCTCACCACTGCACCCATATGTTGCACGTTCTCATTTATCCATTCACTACCCTTCATCCTAATCCCTCCACACACACTCACACTGCAACACACCCGTCTCGAGAATAGATGATCTATCTCACTATAACAGTGACAGAGGCTGCAAAGAGCATTCTGATCGAAAATAGGACATGGCGAAACTTACATTTACCGTCTAATAACTGCTGTTTTATAGCTAGCTACTGGAGCGTTTATGTTGCTCCAAAACAACTACATCTTAAAACTCACCTGCAACCAAACGCCGCTTCCGGAATGCAACTTTCGGTCTCAGTCCCAAGTTGGCATTTCGCCTTGTGTTTTAAACGTCGAAAGTGAGTCACCCACGATATATAGCATCCTTATAAAGTTTAAGTTTCTACCGGTCTGTATCCATATATTTCGCCTGAGGTTAGGTCTTTCTATGCGACTTCGAAAAGTGTAACGAACACAGATGACCGTGCGTGGAGGGGTTGCAATCCGCACGACGACAGTAAACAATCTATGCCTTCCTTTGGTCAAATAGGACTTTTCAGAAATGTATCAATACATCCGTGTTGTTTACGCAGTTGGATGATCAATTACAGTGGTTTTAGTTTTCTTTGTGCATATTTATAATTTCCAGGGCCGACTATTGTTCGTAAAATGGATGGCGCAGATGTGGTATTATATTCATGTTTGAATGGCATTTGCGTAATAAAACGCTAGTGTTTTAAACCTTTTTTAAAAAATCCTTAAGATATATAATCATAATTTATTAATCATTCACACTCTGTCTTACGTGCAACGGTAGTGCTTAACTTAGAAAGGATCGACGCGAGAGAAAAGTTTACATTATGCGATCGCGTAATTAGATATGTTTTATTGCTATGTTTATGATAAAATATATAAACTAGCAATGATGTAGAAAGAACATATATAGAGAGGTGCTACCTGTGTCGTAAGGATATCAGCAAACATTACAAAACCGAAACATGAGTCTCATTAACCAATTCAGACAATGACCTACTCTTTTCAGCCAGGATCCAAAATTTAAAAGTGAAAAGTGGACACCACAAACACCGCGGTTACACTGACAAGTAATTCTGTTAACAAATTAATATTAATCTTAAAGTTTAAAAAACCGTATTTCTATATTTTATTTCGAGGTTTAGGCAGCATGTCGTTAGCGAAGATGCTCACAGACTGCAGCCAGTTTGAAGTGGTCGTACAATGATTAACACTTCATCTGGCTCACTGGTTACACCTATGTGCTCTTTGCGCTTATTATGTATTTTGTAACGCCAATGTGATTGATGTAATATCAAGTCCGGTACTAGACCGCCAAACTTTTCTAGCGACCGAGCCTATTTTGAGATTTTACAGGGATCATTTAATGGAGCACGCTGTACGATAGAGCACGCCAAAATGACGTGTTTGGTAAGGATTAGAAGGGATGGCGTTGTAATATACAAGGGATTAGATGTATCAAATAATACTGATTAATATTTATATATCCAGTTGTCGGAGTTGGCCTGACTTCGGGGCTGGCTATTGTACTCGTTGCGCAATAGGACGGAACCCATTCACCGGCAGGAAACGAGACCGTTGAGTAACTTACCTTGACTGAAATATATTGCACGTCCGATTACGTTCAGATATGACGTCACAGGCATGGAACGACGGCGGGTAGCCAAGTACAGATGGCACGTACAACTCTCTTAAGCATATATACTGGAGTCAAAAAAAAGAAACTTCACAAAATGTAATTTAAAATAATGGAATACTTTTCTCTCTGATGATACATCTATGTATCCGAAATGGGATCCCTATCTGTCGACTCTAGAAAAACGTTAGCAAAACCCACTCAAACCCATCCATTCGTCGTGCAAATGACGTTAGTGCCACAAATCAGGTTTTGAATGAATGCAGTCTGATCACGCATCTTCGCATCGAAGTTTTCTCATATGCATCGTGTTTCGCATTGGCCCCAAGAATTGAAAACACTTTTAAACCACAGTTCTAACGGTACTTGAAATGCCAGGATCGTCAAAATGTGCAACGTGAACGTGCCGCTGGCATGCCGCAAAGCGGAAGATCAGCTATTGACGTCGCAGAAGCAATGGATGCAGCCGTCGTACTTGTGTATGACTTTGCGAGGTCGTCTACAACAAACTGGCACCACTTCTTGATCGCCCAAGGTCGGGTCGTCCACGCGTGACGTCACGAGCAGAAGACCGTCAAATCGTCCCTACGCCTTCGCCCTACGTGATAATAGATTTGCCGGCTGCACGAACCAGGGCTGAGATGTTTGAGGTCGACTGTCCTCACATATCATTCGAAATCGGTTGCGGGCCGCCAACTTCCTCTCTTCCTCGGACGTCCATCATACCACGCTCATCAACGTCAACGTCTGCTGTGGGCCCAACGTCACCTCCGATGAATCTTAGAGAGACTGGAATCGAGTCGTCTTTAGCGTGATGAATCCAGGTTTACTCCTCAGATTCGCGTGGGATCGGCAGGCATAGAGTCCGCTGGAGACGACGTCGTGAACGCAGGCGCCCAATGTTGTGTACAGGCAGTCGACAGATTCAAAGCAGCCAGGCCGCAGGCTTTGGGAACAAACTGTCTCTAACTCTGGTCGTCCTGAAACTCCTCACAGCTGCTGCTTACCGGCGACCAGGTGCTCACCCCGAACTCCGTTCCTTTCATGGCGGCTCGCGGCCCAGGCTCCAGTTCCAGCATGATAATGCTCGGCCGCATACCGAGATGTTGACACGAAATTTCCTTCAAAACGCTGGAACCAACGTCATGGACTGGCCAGAGGGGTCCCCTGACCTTAATCCAATAGAGTACGTTTGGGATGCACTTGGGAGAAGGCTACGTGGTCTTAGGAACCAACCTCAGAAATTGTAGGAACTTGCCGCCTTGCAAGAGTTAATGGCGGTGAATTCCCAACCACGTGTCTTTGCTACCGTGTCAGATGAGGAGGACGGTGTTTGCAGTGGTAAATGCGCGCCGCCAATGATATTTGAACTGAGAAATTTCTACTTTGGTCTGTGGACTTGACATCTTGTATATCCATAAGTTTCTTGGAACCATGGTAGCCTCTAATGGAACTGATTATATAATCGTCAGTGTATCGAGTACATCACACAGATCTCAGCAATGAAATAATAACAATTTAACCATCTTACCATGTCTTGTTCTTTTTGAGAAAACCCCTGAAGAAAGAATGTGAAGCTTATTTTTGACCTCAGCATAGACCTAGAAGTGGAGAAGGAGTTTCAAAATGTAAAGTGGAAATATATATTGTCAGCTACATATATTCTCTTTGTTGCTGTTTAAAAACGCGACTAAAACACGATTAAACACTAATTATAAGCTTTGCTTAGCGCCCGTGCTGCAACTGGCTGATGTTGGAAAACGTCAAAGTTATGTGCAAGAAACATACTCAATCGCTCGCATCTTTGGCTTAAGTTTTAAAGCCAAATGTTTACTGCAGATCATCATTGAGTATTTCACAGAAGTTTTCCATGCAGCACCCAAGGAATAATCCCGTGATTGTCATTGCCGGTTGTCAACCGATGTAATCGCGGCCAGCTGTCGTCGCTAATTCATCATTGTTACTCTTGTGACAGTAGAAGCCAGTGCAGGGGCCGAAGGCAAGTACGTACAAACTTCAGTATATTCCAGGCTGGTCTGACCTCGTCCCGGTGTGACTCCTTGATACCATGAACCTTTTGACAAGCTTTCGTATATTCTTAAAAATAGTCCGGCTTTGGAATACTTTTCATGTAATAGTCATAATGAATCCAGTTTTAGGCTTAATTGAGGAATGCAATAGTCGACCTCTTCTTCAGACGTTACAACATCGGTGTAAACACAATGCACTATGTTTGACCTCACCACATATTCAATTATAAGAAATCCCCGCCACCTATCGTTGACAACATAATATTTCCAAAACTGTATAAAACATTAAAACATTAAATATCTCAGACATATCGATTGACATATTTCTGTAATATTGGTCTTTTCCGTTACGTTACCTAGTCATATAATTCATGCCAATAATGGTTAATACCCTCCCCACCCTAACCCCATTAATATTGACAACTCACCCTCTCCACTAAAACCGTATAAAGTGACAATCCATTATTGGAAGTATCGCATATATGTTTGGGTGGGTAGTCTAGTGGTTAAAGCTCGTCGAGCCGGGTCTTGATTCCCACATGGGTACAATGCTGGAATATTGCTGCGCGGCGTAAAACCATACTCACTCACTCACCATATACAGTTATATATATATAGTTATATATGGGACTTATTGTTAGCATTGTTAATGACACTCAACAGATGACCCATCATAATCAAAGTACAATCCCCTTTGTCAGAAACTCGCTACATAAGCAATCCATCTTTTGTCGATAAGGAAGGGAATCTATGTAAACATTCTCTGAGTTAGCTGAGGTCTTGAACAACCAGATCTGTTGAATATAGGCATCGCAAGTTTTACTTTGGGACAACCATAATTCCACCAAATCTTAGGTATGTGTAACACGAGTTCCTGGATTGGTCAATGCTATAAATTTTGACCGTATAATCAGCATATACGGTCGCAATTTGAAAACCTATTCACCGAAACCTTGAACGTAACTATCCCTACACTCATTGGGGTAACGCTGTTTTCGGGCATTTCGTCATTTGCAAAGCCCTAGGTCATTTAGGACCCCTATCCTGCTAAAATAGATGGACTTTGCGTTAAAAAGACAAAACAGTATCATAAATTTAATCGTAAGTTCAAACAACTTTAATGTGCGTTCTCATCGGTGCAACTTGTAGTAAAATAACTTGTAGATGCAAAAACACAGCGTAAACGTGAGAACACTCAAAGTCGTAACGATTTGAAATCGCATAACCAGGTTGCAAACTGAGTTGACAGATATAGGACTCTATCCTAATTTCTAAGCAAGTCGCAAGCTCTCGACCAATCAAATCGCTGGGATCTGTGTCCACCTCAGAGTGACGTCCCCTTAGTTTATGTTGACATCATGTCGGAGCCACGCTGGGTGAAAAAAAGATCGACTCCTCACCTTGGAAGAAACTGAGCGATGAGATAGGGTTTCTACTTGTCCAAGGGAACGCCGGTATGGAATGTTCAACATGCCACATATAATATTCCGCGCGGACAACAGACTGGCTGCGCACAATGATCGCGAACATGTACTGCCACGGGAGAGAAATGACGGGTGAGTTCCTCTTCGGTCACTACAGCGCAGACGACATTTGTCTATTATTTACACGCTAGTCGTATATCTCTTTCTCCGCGACTAAAGTCAAAGACATTGGCACTAGTAGCTGCGGCAGTAATTTCCACCTCCGCTTCCATCTCTGCTATTGTGTGTTTCCAGTGGAACAAGTTGGTGGCAACAATCGCAAGTCTACGGACTCTATTATGGCCGGGGAACTTTAAGAAAAATCACCCAGTCAGAGAAAAGTGGTTCAGGGTGGATGACTCCGTGCCCATCTTATCGTGGGAGTTTTTGCAGTCCCACCCTTCTTGAGATGCCATGTACAAGTGAGTCTCTACCACCAGTAATTCAGTCGCAACAGATGTGCTACCCCTGTCAGGTATTATGGAATATGGGATGCATGCTGAAAGGATATTATCTAGCGAACTCTTTTCATATTAATAATAATATTAATCAACAAACTGTGCAATAAAAACATTTTACAAATTACACATAAAATTTTGGTGCTTATAACTTATGTTTCTAATGTTTTATTTATTTCATTTGGAGGAAGGTAGCAATTACTGCACCAGCTAATTTTAGAATAAAGGAGGTTGGTATATTTCTTTATTGATCTCATGTGGTGATTCTGCTGAGATGTGATTTTACATCACCAATTGGAAAGCTCAACATAAATAAGAGACAAGACATGAAATGACATTTGAGTTTCAGCTAGCCATTCCCTGCAAAAGCATGTCACCATTTAAGCATATGGTCTGTCACATGTTCATGAATGATAAATATACCATCATGTTGTCAAATACCCACTTGTGTTAGCAATGAAATGTTACTTCTTTCAGATGAGGGAACGAATTTCTGCAGCACCCATCACTATTACTGATGACAATGAATGCACAGGAGCATTGAGTGCACCATGGATTCCACTGACAATGGCTGCAGTCAAGAAGTTAGTAATTGCTATATAAAATTACAGTTCCTGAGTCACTGATTTGTCATCTGTGAATACTTTATTATATGTATACATAAATTCAAATCCTTCCACATTTTACATTTCCACATATGATGCCTCACTTTTCAAAGTTTATACCACCATATCCCACTGCTAATCAACTTGACCTTCTGTCATAAAATAATCAGCCAGCTCATCTTGCACTTCTCTTGCATTGCTGGCATTTCGCCCTCCCCTGCTGTATGAAACCAGCATACCACTGTGTACATTAGCTGCATCATTAGTGTTATAGATCAGCTCAGAGCTCTCTATTTGAGAAAGTTATGTAATGCAACACTCTGCTACACAACTGAACTGGCAATTTCTGGTGATACTTGTAGAGGCTTTGAAAAGATGCAGAATCTAGTTGACCAGGAAGGCCAAATGCATTTTCAGATACCTCCTTTGCTCCTCTTGACAGCCTGTAATTAAATATTCTTTTCTCATAAAAGATAAACCCCTCAGGATAGCGCTAGCAATAATAAACTGAACGAAGTGCGAGAA
>NW_025766197.1:0-59063 GCF_003918875.1 Haliotis rubra | reverse complement strand
GCGGTATGCCGTTTCAGTTACATATTCAGTGCTACTGATTGAGTCTCTTCGTTTTATTTGTTTAAGCCTATTGTGGTGCTGATTGATAGCTAGACACTATCTTCTCAGTGCCTACCAACAGTATGGGAATTGAGACATAGGCTCAAAGTATATTTTAGTGTTTATACACGAAAGACCTTTCCATGGGCGTGCCATTTCGACGAGAGTTAGTGTGTTCATTTAAAAGTTCATCATCATTGTATTCAATTCAGAGGAAACGTTCATTCAGACACAGGCAAAATACCACCTAGAAAGCCCAGATTACAAATAACATCTGGAGACTGGTAGACAATTTAAAGAAGAAGAGAGTCCTTTTAAAGGCAAATTTGAAAGGTCGAAAGGGTGGAGAATTCTAAAGATAACCACACTTGTGTTCTTGTGACAAGCTAGGTTTCTATAACAGACAAATGATAAAACCCGTAACAGCCAAATAAACACCATTTCCCCAACGTTCTTAAGCTGCAAGGACGAAGCCAGGGCAAGAGAACCGACTACCCTCTAACAAAAGGCTATGAGCCCATTCACGTTCATCTTGAAATGGTGAGTAAGCACACTTAACGAGATGTGTATTCATTCATGCAAATTGACACGCCTGCCACGGTGGAATAACTTTCCGCATATTTTCGACTTCACCAACTTCATTTCGGTGATAGTAATTGTCCCCTACTCTTAGAAGAAAGCACCTACTTTTAGGAGAGGGTAGTCGTCTGTTTACAGCTACGAAAATCACTGCGACTCTTAATCATTGGTATCTGAGTCATGGTCTGCATTATAACTTCATCATATGTATGTTAATTATGTCTATACACTGACATGGCACGTATGAAGGAAATGACTTAAAGTGCATTATTTTCAAATTCAATTGAAGGCAGTTGGACTGAGTATCTACCATCAGATTTGTATTACTTTGGGATGAATAAACGGGACTTGTGTATTTAGAAAACGTTACAAATAAATATCCTGACATCTGTGTTAATTTGGAAAGATGCAGATGAGAACTGACCTTCTCAGCTTACGCAATCTATTTCTGTGGAAAGGTGATGAGAGGTAGAAAAACTTTCAATGTTTAGAAATTGAGCACTTTCATGTTCATAGCATTCTTTTGTGACATTTGTGTAGCCCTGACAAGAGCTTTTGGTCTTAATGACAAGAGGAGGAAGTTTTCTGCTGAAGTGACATCTAGTGTTCCATGCTGGTGTCGCTCTGGTGAATCTTCAGAGTCGGCCTCGGTGTTGACGGCCACATAATATCTCAGCTCCAGCTATTTTCTCGGCCTTTTCACAAGCATTTCCTGTAGGTATGCATTGCGAACGCCTTCCACCACTGGCCATTCGGAGACGGAGGTTGTAACGGAACGAACGGTGGTTTTCTTCATGAAACCAAGGCCTTGTCGTAGCGATGTTGCAGACCTTGAAGCTTGTCATTCAACAAGACAACTTGCTCACAGGCTTTCTTGGAGAGCGACTCTCCGGACTCGTACAGTTCAGCGTATAGGTGGAACTTTTCCATAATGTTGATTGTAGGATGATTTCAGAATCGATGATGCCAGTGCAGCGACGAACACTGCTTTATACTTCAGCGATCCGCACGCCCACTTGCATACACGTGTCACAAGCTGGTTCAATTTGCATGAAACATCAAGGGTTGAAACAAGCAATGATAGCTCATGTCAGCTGACCTGTCAGGAACTGATGTAATTAACAATAACTGGGCGTGTTTCAGATTGCTGCGGCAGTGGAATATCATAAGTGCTACTGATTGAGTCTCGTTTTATTTGTTTAAGCCTATTGTGGTGCTGAGATTGATAAGCTAGACACGCATCTTCTCAGTGCCTACCAACAGTATAGGAATTATGGACATAGAATCAAAGTATTTTTGGTGTTTATACACGAAAGACCTTCCATGGACGTGCCATTTCGACGAGAGTTAGTGTATGTGTTCATTTTAAGGTTCATCGTCATTTGCATTCAATTCCGAAACGTTGGATTCAACCCAGGCAAAATACCTGAAAGCCCGGATTACAAATAACGTCTGGAGACCGGTAGACAATTTCAAGAAGAAGAGTCCTTTTAAGGCAATTTGAAGGTCGAAAAGGTGGAGAATTCTAAAGATAACCCACTTGTGTTCTTGGTGATAAAGCTAAGGTTTCTCAAAGAGACAAATGAAAAGCCATGTGAGCAAATAATAAACCCATTTCCCCAACGTTCTTAAAGCTGCAAGGACGAAGCCAGGGGCAAGAAAACCGACTACCTCTCTAACAAAACTAGCCCATTTACATTCATCTTGAAAGAATGGTAGCCTTACACTTAACAGCAGATGATGTATTCATTCATACTGCAAATTGACACGCCTGCCACGGTGGAATAACTTTCCGCATATTTTCGACTTCACCAACTTCATTTTCAGACAGTAATTGTCCCTACTTGCTTGAGAGAAGCCACCTACTTTTAGGAGGGTAGTCGTCTGTTTACAGCTACACCGAAAATCACTGCGACTCTTTAATCATTGGTATCTGAGTCGCTGGTCTGCATTATCTCTTCATCATATGTATGTTAATTATGTCTATACACTGACCTTGAGCACGTGTAGAGGAAATGACTTCAATTGTGCTTTACTTCAATTCAATTGAAGGCAAGTTGGACTGGAGTATCTTTCATCAGATTTGTGTTACTTTGGGGATGAATAAACGGACTTGTGTATTTGAAAACGTTACAAAATAAATATCCTGACATCTGTGTTAATTTGGAAAAGAATGCAGATGAAGAACTGACCTTCTCAGTTTGCAATCTACTGTGGAAAGGTGATGAGGTAGAAACTTTTCATTTTTATGAAATTGAGCACTTTCATGTTCATAGCATTCTTTGTGGCGACATTCGTGAAGCCCTGACAAGAGCTTTTGGTCTTAATGACAAGAGGAAGAAGTTTTCTACTGAAGTGACATCAGTGTTCCATGCTGGTGTCTCTGTAGTCTCTGAGTCGGCCCCTCGGTGTTGACGGCCACATAATATCTCAGCTCAGCTATTTTCTCGGCTCTTTCACAAGCATACTCGTAGTATGCATTGCGAACGCCTTCCACACTGCCATTCGGAGACGGAGGTTGTAAATGGAAATGAACGCGGTGGTTTTCTTTGACGGGCCTGTCTTAGCGGATGTTGCAGACCTCGCTTGTCATTCAACTCGACAACTTGCTCACAGGCTTTCTTGAAACGACTCGCGGACTTGGACAGTTCAGCGTATAGGTGGAACTTTTCCATAATGCTTGATTGTAGGATGATTTTCAGAGAAATCTGATGATTGTGCAGCGAAGAACACTGCTTTTATACACTTGTGATGACACTTGCACTGCATACGTGTGCGTCACAAGCTGGTTCAATTCTTGCATAGCCATCAAGGGTTGTGACAAGCAATGATAGCTCATATCAGCTGACCTAAGTCAGAACTGATGCAATTAACAATAACTGGGCGTGTTCAGATTGCTGCGGCAGTGAATATCATAAGTGCTACTTAGATTGAGTCTCGTTTATTTGTTTAAGCCTATTGTGCAGTGCTGATTGATAGCTGGACACTATCTTCTTTGTGCGCCTACCAACAGTATGGGAATTGAGACATTAGAAACAAAGTATATCTCTTTGTGTGTTTATAAACGAAAGACCTTTCCATGGTCGTGCCATTTCGACGAGAGTTAGTGCCATTCATTTAAAGTTCATCGTCGTTTGTTCCATTCCTAAGCTGTTCAATGGTACACAGGCAACATACCTAGAAAGCCCAGATTACAAATAACCTCAGGAGACTGGTAGACAATTTCAAGAAGAAGAGTCCTTTTAAGGCAATTTGAGAAGGTCGAAAAGGTGGAGAATTCTAAAGATAACCCACTTGCTGTTTCTTGTGACAAAGCTAGGTTTCTATAACGAGACAATATGAAACCCGCATGTAACGGCCAAATAAACACCATTTCCCCAACGTTCTTAAAGCTGCAAGGACGAAGCTCAAGGCAAGAAAAACCGACTACCCTCTAACAAAACTAAGCCCATTTTGCATTCATCTTGAAATGGTAGCCTTACACTTAACAGAATGTGTATTCATTCGTACAAATTGACACGCCTGCCACGGTGGAATAATCTTTCCGCATATTTTCGACTTCACCAACTTCATTTTTCAGACCAGTAATTGTCCCCTCTACATGATAAAGAAAGCACACTACTTTTTAGGAGGGGTAGTCACGTCTGTTTACAGCTACGAAAAAATCACTGCGACTCTTAATCATTGGTATCTGAGTCATGGTCTGCATTATAACCTTTCATCATATGTATGTTAATTATGTCTATACACTGACATTTCACGTGTAGAGGGAAATGACTTAATGTGTCTTACTTTAAATTCAATTGAAGGCGGTTGGACTGTGTATGTTTCATCAGATTTGTGTTGCTTTGGGGATGAATAAACGGGACTTGTGTATTTGAAAACGTTACAAATAAATATCCTGACATCTGTGTTAATTTGGAAAGAATGCAGATGAGAACTGACCTTCTCAGTTTGCAATCTACTTCTGTGGAAAGGTGATGAGAGGTAGAAACTTTTGAATGTTTAGAAATTGAGCACTTTCATGTTCATAGCATTCTTTTGTGACATTTGTGAAGCTCTGACAAGAGCTTTTGGTCTTAATGACAAGAGGAAGAAGTTTTCTGCTGAAGTGACATCTAGTGTTCCATGCTGGCGTCGCTCTGGTAGTCTCAGAGTCGGCCTCGGTGTTGACGGCCACATAATATCTCAGCTCAGCTATTTTCTCGGCCTTTTCACAACGCATACTCGTAGTATGCATTGCGAACGCCTTCCACACTGGCCATTCGGAGACGGAGGTTGTAACGGAACGAACGGTGGTTTTCTTGACGGGCCTTGTCGTAGCGATGTTGCAGACCTTCAAGCTTGTCATTCAACACCAGACAACTTGCTCACAGGCTTTCTTGAAACGACTCTCGCACTCGTACAGTTCAGCGTATAGGTGGAACTTTTCCACTAATGTTGATTGTAGGATGATTTCAGAAATCTGATGCCAATTGTTGCAGCAACGAACACTGCTTTATACACTTGTGATGACACGCCCACTTGCATACACGTGTCACAAGCTGGTTCAATTTGCATAGCCATCAAGGGTTGTGCGACAAGCAATGATAGCTCATGTCTTCTGACCTGTCAGAACTGATGTAATTAACAATAACTGGGCGTGTTCAGATTGCTGCGGCAGTGAATATCATAAGTGCTACTGATTGAGTCTCGTCTTATTTGTTTAAGCCTATTGTGGTGCTGATTGATAGCTAGACACTATCTTCTCAGTGCCTACCAACAGTATTGGAATTGAGACATAGAATCATAGAAAATTTTGGTGTTTATACATCGAAAAGACCTTTCCATGGCCGTGCCATTTCGACGAGAGTTAGTGTATTCATTTAAGGTTCATCGTCATTGTATTCAATTCCGAAACGTTGGTTCAAGACACAGGCAAAATACCTAGAAAGTCCAGATTACAAATAACGTCTGGAGACTGGTAGACAATTTAAAAGAAGAAGAGTACTTTTAAGGCAATTTGAAAGGTCGAAAGGGTGAGAATTCTAAAGATAACACACTTGTGTTCTTGTGACAAAGCTAGGTTTCTATATGAGACAAATAAAACCCGTAACAGCCAAATAAACACCATTTCCCCAACGTTCTAAAGCAGCAAGGACGAAGCCAGGGGCAAGAGAAACCGACCACCCTCTAACAAAACTAGCCCATTCACATTCATCTTCCAAATGGTAGCCTTACACTTAACAAATGTGTATTCATTCATGCAAATTGACACGCCTGCCACGGTGGAATAACTTTCCGCATATTTTCGACTTTCACCAACTTCATTTTCAGACAGTAATTGTCCCCTACTCCTAGAAGCAAGCACATACACTTTTAGGAGGGGTAGTCGTCTGTTTACAGCTACGAAAATCACTGCGACTCTTAATCATTGGTAACTGAGTCATGGTCTGCATTATAACTTCATCATATGTATGTTAATTATGTCTATACTGACATTTCACGTGTAGAGGAAATGACTTAATTGTCTTTACTTTAAATTCAATTGAAGGCGGTTGGACTGTGTATGTTTCATCAGATTTGTGTTACTTTGGGGATGAATAAACGGGACTTGTGTATGAAAACGTTACAAATAAATATCCTGACATCTGTGTTAATTTGGAAAGAATGCAGATGAGAACTGACCTTCTCAGCTTGCAATCTACTTCTGTGGAAAGGTGATGAGAGGTAGAAAACTTTAATGTTTAGAAATTGAGCACTTTCATGTTCATAGCATTCTTTTGTGACATTTGTGAAGCTCTGACAAGAGCTTTTGGTCTTAATGACAAGAGGAAGAAGTTTTTCTGCTGAAGTGACATCTAGTGTTCCATGCTGGCGTCGCTCTGGTAGCCTTCAGAGTCGGCCTCGATGTTGACGGCCACATAATATCTCAGCTCAGCTATTTTCTCGGCGCTTTTCACAAGCATACTCGTAGTATGCATTGCGAACGCCTTCCACACCGGCCATTCGAGACGGAGGTTGTAACGGAACGAACGGTGGTTTTCTTGACGGGCCTTTGTCGTAGCGATGTTGCAGACCTTCAAGTTTGTCATTCAACAAGACAACTTGCTCACAGGCTTTCTTGAAACGACTCGCACCTCGTACAGTTCAGCGTATAGGTGGAACTTTTCCATAATGTTGATTGTAGGATGATTTCAGAAATCTGATGCCAGTGCAGCGAAGAACACTGCTTTTATATACACTTGTGATGACACGCCCACTTGCATACACGTGTCACAAGCTGGTTCAATTTGCATAGCCATCATGGGTTGTGACAAGCAATGATAGCTCATGTCTTCTGACCTGTCAGAACTGATGCAATTAACAATAACTGGGTGTGTTCAGATTGCTGCGGCAGTAAGAATATCATAAGTGCTACTGATTGAGTCTCGTCTTATTTGTTTAAGCCTTATTGTGGTGCTGATTGATAGCTAGACACTATCTTCTCAGTGCCTACCAACAGTATTGGAATTGAGACATAGAATCATATAGTATATTTTGGTGTTTATAAACGAAAGACCTTTCCATGGTCGTGTGCCATTTCGACGAGAGTTAGTGTATTCATTTAAAGTTCATCGTCATTGTATTCAATTCCGAAACGTTGGTCTAAACACAGGCAAAATACCTAGAAAGCCCAGATTACAAATAACGTCTGGAGACTGGTAGACAATTTCAAGAAGAAGAGTCCTTTTAAGGCAATTTGAAAGGTCGAAAAGGTGGAGAATTCTAAAGATAACCCACTTGTGTTCTTGTGACAAAGCTAGGTTTCTATAAGAGACAAATGAAAACCCGTAACAGCCAAATAAACACCGTTTCCCCAACGTTCTAAAGCAGCAAGGACGAAGCCAGGGGCAAGAAAACCGACTACCCTTCTAACAAAACTAGCCCATTCTACATTCATCTTCAAATGAAGGTAGCCTTACACTTAACAAATGTGTATTCATTCATGCAAATTGACACGCCTGCCACGGTGGAATAACTTTCCGCATATTTTCGACTTCACCAACTTCCATTTTCAGACAGTAATTGTCCCCTACCCTAGAAGCAAGCACATACATTTTAGGAGGGTAGTCGTCTGTTTACAGCTACGAAAATCACTGCGACTCTTAATCATTGGTAACTGAGTCATGGTCTGCATTATAACTTCATCATATGTATGTTAATTATGTCTATACACTGAGGGAAGCATTTCACGTGTAGAGGAAAATGACTTAATTATTTACTTTAAATTCAATTGAAGGCGGTTGGACTGTGTATCTTTCATCAGATTTGTGTGTTACTTTGGGGATGAGTAAACGGGACTTGTGTATTTGAAAACGTTACAAATAAATATCCTGACATCTGTGTTAATTTGGAAAGAATGCAGATGAGAACTGACCTTCTCAGCTTGCAATCTACTTCTGTGGAAAGGTGATGAGAGGTAGAAAACTTTTAATGTTTGAGAAATTGAGCACTTTCATGTTCATAGCCTTCTTTTGTGACATTTGTGAAGCTCTGACAAGAGCTTTTGGTCTTAATGACAAGAGGAAGAAGTTTTCTGCTGAAGTGACATCTAGTGTTCCATGCTGGCGTCGCTGGTAGTCTTCAGAGTCGGCCTCGGTGTTGACGGCTTACATAATATCTCAGCTCAGCTATTTTCTCGGTCTTTTCACAAGCATACTCGTAGTATGCATTGCGAACGCCTTCCACACTGGCCATTCGGAGACGGAGGTTGTAACGGAACGAACGGTGGTTTTCTTGACGGGCCTTGTCGTAGCGATGTTGCAGACCTTCAAGCTTGTCATTCAACAAGACAACTTGCTCACAGGCTTTCTTGAAACGACTCGCACACTCGTACAGTTCAGCGTATAGGTGGAACTTTTCCATAATGTTGATTGTAGGATGATTTCAGAAATCTGATGTGCAGTGCAGCGAAGAACACTGCTTTTTATACACTTGTGATGACACGCCCACTTGCATACACGTGTCACAAGCTGGTTCAATTTATAGCCATCAAGGGTTGTGACAAGCAATGATAGCTCATGTCTTCTGACCTGTCAGAACTGATGCAATTAACAATAACTGGGCGTGTTCAGATTGCTGCGGCAGTGAATATCATAAGTGCTACTGGATTGAGTCTCGTCTTATTTGTTTAAGCCTATTGTGGTGTTGATTGATAAAGCCAGACATCTATCTCAGTGCCTACCAACAGTATTGGAATTGAGACATAGAATCATAGTATATTTTGGTGTTTTATACACGAAAGACCTTTCCATGGCCGTGCCATTTCGACGAGAGTTAGTGTATTCATTTAAAGTTCATCGTCATTGTATTCCATTCCGAAACGTTGGTTCAAGACACAGGCAAAATACCTAGAAAGCCCAGATTACAAATAACGTCTGGAGACTGGTAGACAATTTAAAGAAGAAGAGTACTTTTAAGGCAATTTGAAAGGTCGAAAAGGTGGAGAATTCTAAAGATAACACACTTGTGTTCTTGTGACAAAGCTAGGTTTCTATAAGAGACAAATAAAACCCGTAACAGCCAAATAAACACCATTTCCCCAACGTTCTAAAGCAGCAAGGACCGAAGCCAGGGGCAAGAAAACCGACTACCCTCTAACAAAACTAGCCCATTCACATTCATCTTCAAATGGTAGCCTTACACTTAACAAATGTGTATTCATTCATGCAAATTGACACGCCTGCCACGGTGGAATAACTTTCCGCATATTTTCGACTTCACCAACTTCATTTTCAGACAGTAATTGTCCCCTACTCTATAGAAGCAAGCACATAAATTTTAGGAGGGTAGTCGTCTGTTTACAGCTACTAAAAATCACTGCGACTCTTAATCATTGGTAACTGAGTCATGGTCTGCATTATAACTTCATCATATGTATGTTAATTATGTCTATACACTGACATTTCACGTGTAGAGGAAATGACTTAATTGTCTTACTTTAAATTCAATTGAAGGCGGTTGGACTGTGTATGTTTCATCAGATTTGTGTTACTTTGGGGATGAGTAAACGGGACTTGTGTATTTGAAAACGTTACAAAATAAATATCCTGACATCTGTGTTAATTTGGAAAGAATGCAGATGAGAACTGACCTTCTCAGCTTGCAATCTACTTCTGTGGAAAGGTGATGAGAGGTAAAAACTTTTAATGTTTAGAAATTGAGCACTTTCATGTTCATAGCATTCTTTTGTGACATTTGTGAAGCTCTGACAAGATTTGGTCTTAATGACAAGAGGAAGAAGTTTTCTGCTGAAGTGACATCTAGTGTTCCATGCTGGCGTCGCTCTGGTAGTCTTCAGAGTCGGCCTCGATGTTGACGGCCACATAATATCTCAGCTCAGCTATTTTCTCGGCCTTTTCACAAGCATACTCGTAGTATGCATTGCGAACGCCTTCCACACTGGCCATTCGGAGACGGAGGTTGTAACGGAACGAACGGTGGTTTTCTTGACGGGTGGCCTTGTCGTAGCGATGTTGCAGACCTTCAGTAAGCTTGTCATTCAACAAGACAACTTGCTCACAGGCTTCTTGAAACGACTCTCGCACTCGTACAGTTCAGCGTATAGGTGGAACTTTTCCATAATGTTGATTGTAGGATGATTTCACAGAAATCTGATGCCAGTGCAGCGAAGAACACTGCTTTATATACTTGTGATGACACGCCCACTTGCATACACGTGTCACAAGCTGGTTCAATTTGCATAGCCATCAAGGGTTGTGACAAGCAATGATAGCTCATGTCTTCTGACCTGTCAGAACTGATGCAATTAACAATAACTGGGCGTGTTCAGATTGCTGCGGCAGTGAATATCATAAGTGCTACTGATTGAGTCTCGTCTTATTTGTTTAAGCCTATTGTGGTGCTGATTGATAGCTAGACACTATCTTCCTCAGTGCCTACCAACAGTATGGGAATTGAGACATAGAATCATAGTATATTTTGGTGTTTATACACGAAAGACCTTTCCATGGCCGTGCCATTTCGACGAGAGTTAGTGTATTCATTTAAAGTTCATCGTCATTGTATTCCATTCCGAAACGTTGGTTCAAGACACAGGCAAAATACCTAGAACGCCCAGATTACAAATAACGTCTGAGACTGGTAGACAATTTAAAGAAGAAGAGTACTTTTAAGGCAATTTGAAAGGTCGAAAAGGTGGAGAATTCTAAAGATAACACACTTGTGTTCTTGTGACAAAGCTAGGTTTCTATAACAGACAAATAAAACCCGTAACAGCCAAATAAACACCATTTCCCCAACGTTCTAAAGCAGCAAGGACGAAGCCAGGGGCAAGAGAAAAACCGACTACCCTCTAACAAAACTAGCCCATTCACATTCATCTTCAAATGGTAGCCTTACACTTAACAAATGTGTATTCATTCATGCAAATTGACACGCCTGCCACGGTGGAATAACTTTCCGCATATTTTCGACTTCACCAACTTCATTTTCAGACAGTAATTGTCCCCTACTCCTAGAAGCAAGCACATACATTTTAGGAGGGGGTAGTCGTCTGTTTACAACTACGAAAATCACTGCGACTCTTAATCATTGGTAACTGAGTCATGGCCTGCATTATAACTTCATCATATGTATGTTAATTATGTCTATACACCGACATTTCACGTGTAGAGGAAATGACTTAATTGCCTTACTTCTAAATTCAATTGAAGGCGGTTGGACTGTGTATGTTTCATCAGATTTGTGTTACTTTGGGGATGAGTAAACGGGACTTGTGTATTTGAAAACGTTACAAATAAATATCCTGACATCTGTGTTAATTTGAAAAGAATGCAGATGAGAACTGACCTCTCAGCTTGCAATCTACTTCTGTGGAAAGGTGATGAGAGGTAGAAAACTTTTGTTGTTTAGAAATTGAGCACTTTCATGTTCATAGCATTCTTTTGTGACATTTGTGAAGCTCTGACAAGAGCTTTTGGTCTTAATGACAAGAGGAAGAAGTTTTCTGCTGAAGTGACATCTAGTGTTCCATGCTGGCGTCGCTCTGGTAGCTTCAGAGTCGGCCTCGATGTTGACGGCCACATAATATCTCAGCTCAGCTATTTTCTCGGCCTTTTCACAAGCATACTCGTAGTATGCATTGCGAACGCCTTCCACACTGGCCATTCGGAGACGGAGGTTGTAACGGAACGAACGGTGGTTTTCTTGACGGGCCTTGTCGTAGCGATGTTGCAGACCTTCAAGCTTGTCATTCAACAAGACAACTTGCTCACAGGCTTTCTTGAAACGACTCGCGGACTCGTACAGTTCAGCGTATAGGTGGAACTTTTTCCATAATGTTGATTGTAGGATGATTTCAGAAATCTGATGCCAGTGCAGCGAAGAACACTGCTTTATATACTTGTGATGACACGCCCACTTGCATACACGTGTCACAAGCTGGTTCAATTGCATAGCCATCAAGGGTTGTGACAAGCAATGATAGCTCATGTCTTCTGACCTGTCAGAACTGATGCAATTAACAATAACTGGGCGTGTTCAGATTGCTGCGGCAGTGAATATCATAAGTGCTACTGATTGAGTCTCGTCTTATTTGTTTAAGCCTATTGTGGTGCTGATTGATAGCTAGACACTATCTTCTCAGTGCCTACCAACAGTATGGGAATTGAGACATAGAATCATAGTATATTTTGGTGTTTATACACGAAAGACCTTTCCATGGCCGTGCCATTTCGACGAGAGTTAGTGTATTCATTTAAAGTTCATCGTCATTGTATTCAATTCCGAAACGTTGGTTCAAGACACAGGCAAAATACCTAGAACGCCCAGATTACAAATAACGTCTGGAGACTGGTAGACAATTTAAAGAAGAAGAGTACTTTTAAGGCAATTTGAAAGGTCGAAAAGGTGGAGAATTCTAAAGATAACACACTTGTGTTCTTGTGACAAAGCTAGGTTTCTATAAGAGACAAATAAAAACCCGTAACAGCCAAATAAACACCATTTCCCCAACGTTCTAAAGCAGAAAGGACGAAGCCAGGGGCAAGAAAACCGACTACCCTCTAACAAAACTAGCCCATTCACATTCATCTTCAAATGGTAGCCTTACACTTAACAAATGTGTATTCATTCATGCAAATTGACACGCCTGCCACGGTGGAATAACTTTCCGCATATTTTCGACTTCACCAACTTCATTTTCAGACAGTAATTGTCCCCTACTCCTAGAAGCAAGCACATACATTTTAGGAGGGGTAGTCGTCTGTTTACAGCTACGAAAATCACTGCGACTCTTAATCATTGGTAACTGAGTCATGGCCTGCATTATAACTTCATCATATGTATGTTAATTATGTCTATACACTGACTGTTTCACGTGTAGAGGAAATGACTTAATTGCCTTACTTTTTAAATTCAATTGAAGGCGGTTGGACTGTATCTTTCATCAGATTTGTGTTACTTTGGGGATGAGTAAACGGGACTTGTGTATTGGAAAACGTTACAAATAAATATCCCATGACATCTGTGTTAATTTGGAAAGAATGCAGATGAGAACTGACCTTCTCAGCTTGCAATCTACTTCTGTGGAAAGGTGATGAGAGGTAGAAAACTTTGTTGTTTAAAATTGAGCACTTTCATGTTCATAGCATTCTTTTGTGACATTTGTGAAGCTCTGACAAGAGCTTTTGGTCTTAATGACAAGAGGAAGAAGTTTTCTGCTGAAGTGACATCTAGTGTTCCATGCTGGCGTCGCTCTGGTAGTCTTCAGAGTCGGCCTCGATGTTGACGGCCACATAATATCTCAGCTCAGCCATTTCTTGGCCTTTCACAAGAAGTACTGTAGATAATGGCGAACGCCTTCCATCAGCCATATCTGGACGGATGCCAATGGAACGACCGGTATTTCGATACCGGTCGGCGATGCCGGTGATCTTCCGCCGGCTATCCACCAAGACAACTGCCTGCGCTTTCTTTAGCAGATTCACCACAGTCTGTTTTAAGAAAGTGGAACTTTCCATACGTTGATTTAGGATGATTCCAGAAATCATTAGCAGCGAAGAACACCGCTTTATGATCAGGATGATGACGCCCACGTTGCATGCTGCTGCTTTGGTCCAATCTGGTAGCCATCAAGCGGCTGTGAGATACAACATACAGCTCTGGCGTCTCTGACCCGTCTGAACTGATGCAATCATACAACCGGGGCGTGTTCAGATTGCCGCGGCAAGGTATACATCGCGCCACACGATTGAGTCTCGCCTTATTTGTCGGCTCATCACGGTGCTGATTGGATAGCCGACACCATCTTCCTCAAAGCCTACCAACAAAATGGGAATTGAGACACAGAATCACAGCATATTCTTGCGTTTATACACGAAAGACCTCCCATGGCTGCGCCATTTCGACGAGTAGAGTTGGTGGTCTATTTAAAGTTCACCGCCATTGCCAGAGTTCCACCTGAAACGCTGGTTCAAGACATGGTGCAAAATAATTTGAAAAGCCTCCAGAATATAAATAACGTCCGGAGACTGGTGGACAATTTCAAGTAGCAGAGTACTTTTAAGCCACCAGGTCGAAAAGGTGGAGAATCGAAAGATAACACACTCAGTGTTTCGTGATAAAATAGGCTTCATAAGAGACAAACAAACCTGGGGTAATGTTTCAAATAAAACACCACTTCAACGTCCGAACAGCAAGGACGTAGCTTGTTGTGTGCGAAAACCGACTAATCTCCTTGGGCAACAAACTGCCAGTCATCCACATTCCATCAGAGAGTTTATTGACAGTATGGGGGGCCACTGGCCCATTATACATACAGAAGATACAGTGTATTACACCACCAAGCGCCTGCGACATATACATATACACACATACACACACATACATATATGTATATACATACATATACATACATACATACACATATATATATATATCATCATTCATGCAATGACAGGAAACGTGCTCGTAGTTTGAACGCTAAGAATACATACTTTGCAAGCAATGATAACACATGGACATTTTTACTTGCTATCAACTGTTTAAATTTGTTTTCCGAAGGGAATGTATGATAATAGGCAGGAATAATAGCTCGTCTCAGTCCATCATAAAATGGGCATACTAAACAAAAAGTGATATTCTGATTCAATATTTCTAACCACACACAAAGGACATAACCTTTCTTCCCTAGCTAAACCTAGTTTCCTACCTTGTTCAATTAATAATATATGACTGAGCAGCGGAGTGATGAAAGGGCAATACAGTAAACTTTCACTGGTAAACACGAGAGGTAAAGTTCAAAATTTGCGTCATGTTTTATAGAACGGTACAGAGTTAGTTTATTATACTTACGGAGGGCTTCGAACCAACGTTGTTTATCGATATCTATACATCTTTGTTTGAAACACGAAATAAAATGGTTTATAATGCCTACATCCTGATTTATCCACACTTCCCCGAATCCATAGTGAAACAATAATGATTTGACTTCTAATGCCCAACAACTCAAGCCCTTGTTTGCTAGAGACAACTGGTAAGAATATACTTTTTAGAATAACATTATCTTCTTTGATACAACAGTCTTACCCAAAACTTTACAATCCTTATGTAACAATTGACTTTAATTGAATGCCGTCCTAGTTCACCACGTGCCACAATATTTGGTACTGATCTATGTAAAAATAGCATGTCCTTACAGAAACGATCATGAACTCTTTCCACATCGGGTATTGAGTGAAAACCCCACACCTCGCAACCATAGATAAGAACTGGCATGATTTTGGCATCAAATATGTGGCATAGCATATGAATTGGTAAGTTACGGTAGTTATTTACTTTAGACTTCAAACACTGAATAACCTTGGTGGCTTGAGAGCTAATGTTTTCTGAGCAACGTACCACGACCCAGAACTTGCGAAATGCACCCGAGGTATTTATAAGTAGGGACAATGTCTAGGGTCTGACCACTGAAAGAAAATTTTTCATAAAGCTTAAGTCTTCCTTTTTTCTGAACACAATGACTTTACTTTTGTCTATATTAACCAATAGCTGCCACTTGTCACAATACTTTGACAACTTATCTAGTCTCTTTTGAAGACCTATAACTGTACTATCCATCATCACTATATCATCTGCGAACAGAAGCATAAACACTTGCAGCATACCGATACTAATAGACCATTGATTGTCCTGTCCTAAAACTCGGCTATGTCATTTATAAAAACGAAAACAAAAGGGGGACAACTGACAACCTTGCCGGACTCCAAAGTTGCAGTCAAAGAACTCAGTACAACCATTCCCAACAAGGACACAAGATTTTATATTAGCATACATATTTCTTATAAATTTGAAAATACGACCCTTAATATTACCAATCCATAATTTGTACAAAAGACCAGTATGTGTAACCGAGTCAAACGCAGATTTTAAATCTATAAAAGCACAGTATAGTCTGCCCTTATACAATGACAAGTATTTGTTTATTACAGTATTTAAAATGAAAATATTATCTGTAGTTTGAAAACCTTTTCTGAATCCAGCCTGCTCCGAGCTAAAATATTTTCTTGAGTGGCCCAAAGTGTTAACCTATTGCAGATAATTTTAGAAAATATCTTTCCTGACACCTCAAGGAGTGTAATTGGTCTATAATTACCCGGCTCATTGGGATCACCCTTCTTATATATAGGAAGTATAACTCCCAACGTCCACTCCGTAGGGTAAACACCTGTCTGGAAAATTGAATTAAACAACAATCTTAGCATTTCATAGCACTCAGGTGGAGCATATTTGTAAAACTCCAGGGGTATTCCACTAAACCCTGGGGATTTCCCTAGCTGCATATCATTTATAGCTGTAACGATTTCTTCAAACGCAATGTCCTTATCCAGATAGTCATTATCAACTGTACTGTCCATGAGTTCATCATCAATAGAATCGATAAATTCAAACACAGAAGCATAAAATTCTTTTTCACAATCTGCCATGTTCGTTCCTTGAAATAAAGAATAAAAATGTTCAGTCCAGCCTGAGGGTGAAATACTATTACGCTTAAAATTATAGGACTTAAAATGTGACCAGAACAGTTTACTGTCTTTGGAGGTTAAGGCATCATTCAAAGTTTGTACAAAGTGTCTAAACACATTCGCTGACTTCTGCTTACACGTTTCCTTATATAACTTAAATGATTCACGGTATTTATGTCTGTTCATTTCAGTGTTAGAGTTACGTAGTTCACGAAGTGATCGTCTCGCTGCTGCACGTGCAGCACGGCACTCGTTGTCATACCAGCTGTTGTTATTGTCCCTACTGACAGCAGGCTGGGTAGAAATACCATTACCCGGCCTCTTAAACGGGTACGCACAATGTTGAATCACTTCCTGGAAACATAAAGAAGCGTTATGAGTGTTATTACAGTTTATATGGTGTTTGAAGGTATCCAGAAGAAGCGTTGTACTTTGGTGTTTCCAATTGTCTAAGTATAATCCCTGTTGCTTATGGTTCCATGAATATCTTGAGCGTGGTTGCAGTTCTCCCCGAGCAATGTTTACATCTCCAAGAGGCTTTGACAGTCTCAATGAATAGGCCAAGGGCATATGGGTGCTTTCTACCTCGTTGTAAATAACATCAAAATTATCAAACAACAAAAATGTTTTTTCTAAGCATAACACATAATCTACAACACTACTACCATTATTTGCAAAGCATGTAAAGCGTCCACAGTTCATATCATTACCAACTCTACCATTACATATACGAAGTCCAGATAGTTTGCAAAAGTCAAGGAGGGCGTGTCCTCGTTTATTGATGATTTGATCCTGGGATGTTCGTGGAAGGTAAGTATCTTCTTTATAGTTGATATCTTCATCAATAGGAAGGTAACGAATGTCGTCGTGTTGAATATAATCACAGTGATTTCCATCCCCTGTTCTAGCATTGAAGTCTCCTTGAATGATGATATCACAGTTCGGGTGTTCAGACCTATATCTATCTATATCTTGGGTAAGGAGATCAAACAAGTTCTCATCGGCATGATAGCTAGATCCTTCAGGTGAGTAGTACACGACACCATACAGCAATGGATCATTATTGGGAATGTTCACTTTCAACCACAGCACATTGCGTGATTCAGCGGGTAAGTGTGATATATGCTTGGCAATGGAATGTTTGATTAGCACAAGGATACCTCCTGAATTTCGAATGGCATTTGCGGGCTTTTCTCGCGTGTTACTGTATTGGGTATAGCCATGGAAACTGGGGCTGTTATCGAAACACCAAGTTTCGACAAAGGATATACAGTCGTATTTATTTATGAAAGCTAGAAAATCACTATTGTTTAAATGTTTCTTGAGTCCTTCGACATTCCAGAGTACACAATTCAACTTCAGATTGTCAACGTAATCGGTGCCTTGGCCACCCCGTTATAACGCACCTGTGGATTCAACATCAATATCAGTTTCAGCAAACCCACTACCGCTATTGCGGCTCTCGAACACGGGGTATAGTTTGCGTACTTTCTCCCGCTGTGGGAACGATCTAACGAGCTCAAGTTCAGATTCCGTTTCATTCAGTTTGTACAATTTATTATCAACTATAAGTTTATCATACCTGAGTGCAGAGTAGCGTCCTTTCTCACGGGCTTTATCCATGAACACTTTCAGTTTCCGGCGTATCTCCCGTATCCTTTGCGTGTAATCCTGCGAAACAGACACTTTACTGCTCTTCAGTTTCCCAGATGCTTTTAGCACTGAAACTTTGGATTGGAAGTCTTTGAAAGTGACTAAGATAGGCCTTGGTCCAGACGATTTACTGTATATGCGTTTCGCGTTATCTATCGGAAGTTCCCCCGGTAGGTCCATTGTTTCACATAGCAGAGAGTTCACAATTTCGAGAGTTTCTTCCGCTTTCTCACCTGCAGATTCGTTGACGTGGTAGAAAATAACATTGTTTTTCTTCATAGAGTTTTCCAGGAGTCAATTTTGTTGGTTAGTGTATGCACTGCATTCCTCAGTGACGTGTTCTCCTCAGTGATAGTTATGATTTCACGCTGGATTGACCCCATACTTTCTGTCAGTTTGTCAAACTTTTCGTTCATCTCAAGTCTCATTTCTCTCATTTCCTGGAGCAGTTCGGCACCGTTGAATTTTGGAGGACCAGGGTTTGGGGCAACATCGTTGCTGGTGAGTATCGTTAGCAGCGACAGGAACAATACGAGTTTACATGCAGTCCGCGTGCCAGCCGGCACGCGCAGCACATGGAAAAACATGGCCGTTTTCTGTCTCGCTCTCCGTGACAAGAAAGATACCAGTATCGGGTGCCCGAGAAATGTAAGTGAATAAATCTGAATCAATGTTGGTAATATGTTCACACTAAGGTTACATGTGTGCCGTTGTGAAACACACTTCTTAACTTCAGCGACGTCCCCATGCTGCGTGTCGAGCTATGCATGTACATATCTGCGTGTAGTGGGGCTGCATAATCCACTGATCTGGGTCATACCAATTTGGAATGACATTCCTAGATATGAACATGCATATATACTCTTGTCCTTTAAGTATATGTCACTCTCAAATAATGAATACACTTCGCTTGCTAGATTATATGCCTTTTTTGGTTAACATGCATTTATCCAAATAATGTTGTTATAGCCACGTTATGTTTTGTTATATCCATGTAATGTTTTGTGTGCTATATCCAAATAATGTTTTGTGTTTATAGCCAAATAATGTTTTGTGTGTTATATCCATGTAATGTTTTGTGTGTTATATCCAAACAATATTTTGTGTTCTATCCAAATGTTTTGTATGTTCTATCCAAAAGTTTTGAATGGTATATCTCAAATGTTTTGTTATGTCCAAATGCTTGGTGTGATATATCCAAGTAATGTTTTGTGTTAAATCCAAAAAATGTTTTGTGTTATATCCAAATGGTTTGTGTGTTATATCCAAATAATGTTCTTTTTGTTATTATATCCAAAATGCTGTGTGTGTTATATTCAAATAATGTTGTGTATTATAGCCAAATAATGTTTTGTGTTTATAGCCAAATAATGTTTTGTGTGTTATATCCATGTAATGTTTTGTGTGTTATATCCAGACAATATTTTGTGTTCTATCCAAATGTTTTGTATGGTATATCTAAAATGTTTTGTTATGTCCAAATGCTTGGTGTGATATACTAGTATCCAAGTAATGTTTTGTGTTAAATCCAAAAAATGTTTTGTGTTATATCCAAATGTTCCGTGTGTGTTATATCCAAATAATGTTTTGTGTGTTATATTCAAATAATGTTGTGTATTATAGCCAAATAATGTTTTGTGTGCTATATCCAAATAATGTTTTGTGCTTATAGCCAAATAATGTTTTGTGTTATATTCAAATAATGTTGTGTATTATAGCCAAATAATATTTTGTGTGCTATATCCAAATAATGTTTTGTGCTTATAGCCAAATAATTTTTGTGTGTTATATTCAAATAATGTTGTGTATTATAGCCAAATAATATTTTGTGTGCTATATCCAAATAATGTTTTGTGCTTATAGCCAAATAATGTTTTGTGTGTTATATTCAAATAATGTTGTGTATTATAGCCAAATAATATTTTGTGTGCTATATCCAAATAATGTTTTGTGCTTATAGCCAAATAATGTTTTGTGTGTTATATTCAAATAATGTTGTGTATTATAGCCAAATAATGTTTTGTGTGCTATATCCAAATAATGTTTTGTGCTTATAGCCAAATAATGTTTTGTGTGTTATATTCAAATAATGTTGTGTATTATAGCCAAATAATGTTTTGTGTGCTATATCCAAATAATGTTTTGTGCTTATAGCCAAATAATGTTTTGTGTTTTATAGCCAAATAATGTTTTGTGCTTATAGCCAAATAATGTTGTGTATTATATCCAAATAATGTTTTGTGTGCTATATCCAAATAATGTTTTGTGCTTATAGCCAAATAATGTTGTGTATTATATCCAAATAATGTTTTGTGTGTTATAGCCAAGCAATGTTCACGTTAGTTGAAAGACCACTCACGTTCGCAACAACTATGACTTGGCATTCCACCGGTACCCGTCACAAACAACGGCAAAGACCAGTCGTTTCTTCACCTTAACAAACACGGGAACCTATTCTATTGATTAAACTATATTTTCAGCAAGAGCCGTTGATCATCAATCATCCACCAATGACAAGATCTGTTCAGAATCAACTGTACATTGGTAATTGCTTTCATTTACTTTGATTTGTGAAGAAGCCTTTCCCTTATTCCCACTACGGTGATCTAGACGATACACCTCATGTCGCGTATCAATACCATGAAGGCGTCAGCATCAACAGAGGTCGGCATATGCTAAATGTACATACAAACAGAAAACGTAAACGCTTGACAAGAAACAGATAGTCAGACAACAATGTAATTAATTGCCCATGTGGTAAGAGCTTCGGGGTCGCGCTTCAACCTGGTGAGGCACATTATGACTGGCAGATTTCTGAAACATTACAGAGCAGGCAGATCGCTGTCAATCGTTTAAACACCATGGCGAAATACTGACATACGTAAACATGCTTGATACACAGCAAAGTAACATCAGATACAGACACAAAGTCTTCAAAGGTTTGTCATAAAGCAGTCATCAAGAACTGCCTTCCATAAACGATACGCATGGCATCTTTCGCTTTGTCCTCAAACCCAAACGAAGGCAAGGCTCAGAAATCTAGTTGAGCTCCTATAAACAACTCTCCTTTAAGCGTTTACTTCTCCATGATGACTATTGTATTTGCTGAATTGAAGACATACTCGGAGGAATTGGCTATTCATCTATGTCACCACCCGGATAATTGGCCAACTCCTAGACTCGGCATGAGATTCAGGTGCGAAATTCTCAACGCTCCCCGCTGGTGAATAACTTTCTATAACCGTTTTGCCACCAATTTGTAACAATGTTATACTCATATCTCAGTGTAGATGCCCAGACTTCAAACAATAGGGCTGACTTTCGACGCTTATGAAACTTCTCAGTTGGTTTGCCTTGAAAGGTACAACTGGCAGCTCCTATTATTGCGACACTGGCAGCGACACGGTCACTTGGACAAAGACACATTCTCTTCCAGAATCTGAAGGAACCCAGAAGGCTCCTCCAGATCTACTCGGGACAATATCTCACAGTGGAGACGGGGGAATTGACCCCCTTCACCTTGAAACATCGCTGTATATCCCTCTTCATAAATAAAATGATGGACCATCCATTTGTCAAGATATAAGTAAAACTTGAGACTGCCTCTTGTCGGCCTTGTTGAGGTCTCTTCAAACACTGTGTAGCAACACAGTGGGTTGCCAGCAGGACCGTGACAGCTTCTATTGGTGCCCGACGGTCCCTAGCAAACATTTGATACAGGTTTATTGCCGGAATTTAATCATTTGTGTTTGTTGTCAGTTTTTGGCGCAGCATGTTTGGGGGCTATCGTGTATTTCAGCTGTCACCGCAGGGTAGAGTGTTCGTATGGGGAGCTAGCCTCCGCCAGAGATGCTCTCTCGGTCGGGGACACAGGGACAAGTTCATCAGACGTCAATCCTGGTCTCAGCTTACCTTTCAATGAAAGAGAGCTTTTGGGGCCGTGTATCGGACTCTTGAATAAACATTGTTATAAATAACTCTCTCTCGTTCACGTGTCTGTCGCGTCTTCATCCAACCAGAATGAAGCCTAAGAAGCAATCATGGTGTCAAACGACACACTTGGAGTATTTGTCCAGTGCGACCCAAGGTACGTCCTGCGGTCAGACCCATGTCTAGGTAGCGTGTAGGGTGGGACAGATTACTGAGAACAAGTCTTCAGGGAAGCCTATCTCCTATTTCAGGCTTGATCTTTGATTAATACCTCATTTCCGATGAATTTAAACTGAACAGCCTGCATTCATACCAAGCGCTGGTCCTTCTCCAATCTCGTGTACAAATATAACGCAACATGAGCCGTCTTAATTCCGGGCTTTTCACTTCCTCTCGGATAACACCACCTCTGCCCTGTGTCATTTATACACGAGCCTTGCTCTTTTTACAAACAGAATGTGTTTGCTCGCGAAATATGTTCCATAAATCAGAATGGGAATTTTATTAAAAAACTGGCGTTGCTGTAGCTGATTAATGAATGTGCTTGCAGGTTTGGGCCAACCCGTATCAGATTCTGACTGCAGTTGGAATTCCGATCCAACACAATCGCGTATGATCAAATGCCGAGGTTGACATGCCAGGCAGGACACATTCGTTTCTTGACAAACACTCTCTGAATCCATGGTATAATCCCCAGTCCCCAGGCCCTACAAGATCAGCTGCTTTAGGTATTTAATGACTGAAATAAATTGACCAATGAAATGCTCAACCATGGATATGATTCTGTGTCTCGGGACACGTTTTGACTGCTATAAATCAGAAGACTACATCGTTTCATACCACTTTCCATTAACCGTGCATCTCCTCCCTTGAATAAAGTAAAACCCTCCTCTTCAGCACCAGCGTGCTTTTTGCGTGGGGGCAGGAGAAACTGCTTTATCAGAAATAGTAAATACGATATTGTGTCAAATATATTTCTGTTACTCCTACTTATATCTTTCTGTTACTCCAACAAATAACTTTCCCCCTACTCCTACAAATACGTTTGTGTTACTCGTAAAAGTACCTTTGTGTTACTCGTAAAATACCTTTCTGTTCCTCCTAAAAATACCTTTCTGTTACTCCAACATAACACACTGTCTCGACGTCACATATGACGCTGAAGACATCAAGAGTCGTATTATGCACCAAACCGCCCTTTAACAATACTCAGCTAAACCGAATCCTCTGCATAAAATCAAATAGCTTTCTTTAATGTTAACATAAAATGTCTTCTTCTTCCCCTCTTTAGAGACATGTTGTCACTAGCATAATCTGTATAACCTTTACATATAAGCATCGACAGACAGCACTATAACATACAGGAAAGGCAGCATAAAGTACTTTACAAAACCATGCATTCATTCAATGTGAATACAAAACCATACACAAACCTCAATGCTAATTGGGTAGCTTTTTAAACGTGTTATTACCTAGGTCTCGAAGTGAATAATGGTGATGTCACCCAGTACACAACACACATGAAGGTGCGATGACCTCACCCATCTTGACATCACAAAACAACAGTGCTTGACAGTCTGAAAACAACGTGTGGGTAGAATAATAGAAATATTAGGTAAAGGAAAACAGGGAAGGCAGATAACGGCGTTATACATGTCAACGATGGCACACGCCATTCCACTGAGCGCTTGTTGTGGTGGCTCGGCTTGCCAACATGTCCCTGGCGGCGTGTTCCCGACCCTCCATACACACTCGGAGATGGAAGAAGTAAGGGAGGGGATTTTAATGAGGTCTACTGCCGGAACTGACAACATGTCGGGCGTTTGTAGAATGTGTGAGAACCAGTCAATGGGTTAACCAGTAGCGATAAGATGTTACAAATGTGAGAAGATGCGTGCGATACAAGTGTCATGCGTCAACAAGCATCATTTCTTAGAAACCTTCGGGTACCTCATCTTTAAAGTAACCGTTTTCACATGGTATGGTTATTGTTATGTATAGGGAAAATTGTGTTATGTTTGTGAGGGTTTTTCTCATCTTTGAGTAACATTTAAGAATAGAGAATGCAGCTTTTGACAAAAACGTATTTATGATTAACTTTGTTACTGCACCGGTTGTATTTTCAGGTGTTGATCGTCCATATTACCTCCTCATTTGTGAATGAGTGAGTTTAGTTTTACGCCGCACTCAGCAATATTCCAGCTATATGGCGGCAGTCTGTAAATAATCGAGTCTGGACTAGACAATCCAGTGATCAACAGCATGAACATCGATTTGCGCAATTGGGAAGCAATGACATGTGTCAACCAAGTCAGCGAGCCTGACCACCCGATCCCGTTAGTCGCCTCTTACGACAAGCATGGGTTGCTGGAGATCAATTCTAACCCGGACCTTCATGGGTAGCCTCCTCATTTGTAACGGTATCACAAAGATTTACCGGATGCATACATACTGAACTGCCCTGAGTAACCACTGAGTAGCCATGAGAAGGACGACAGAAGACTAGCTGGACATTGTCCTATAAGTCTATAGGACATTGGTGACAAGGACACCGTTAGGTGGCTCCACACACTTGATGACGCCACTTGTATATACATACAACCAGCAGAAGTGATTACACAAACCTTTTCGTCTCGACCATCTCATCTATTTCATTATAGATATGTACACATGTATTTTCTTTACTGACCTATAATTTATTACCCTGTGACTTGTGAAATATTGTTTATACATAGAGCGAATGCCTTATGAAGCTGAGAAAGGAACATATATAGTTAATATGTTTAAAGATTATCATAATATCACTTTGCAGTCGTTTCATGTGAACTCAAAATAATAAGCTTCTGAAAACATATATTTTCGAAATGTTAGTTTAAGATATCTTGTTTGAAAAACGAATGAAAATAAATAGATTTTTCTGGAACATATGTATTGCATCCAGATGAAAACGAGAGATATTTCACACCAAACACTGATTATCTGCCCTTTGTTTTTATTGCGTTAGAAATACAAACACATGCACCTTTTTCAGTAGCAGCAATAGTTCCGATCCCCATGGAGACAGTAATGCGATGGATCACGTGACCCAACATATCACTCCAATCGCGATAACTCTGCCACAGAAGACTAAAGGGTCAAATTAGAGATGTGTGATGTTTGCAAAACATAAAAGTTATCTTTCCAGGTCGTTCTGAGTGATAATGAAAAAATACCGAAAACCCCCTTGCAGAATATGAATGAACCAACTTCCCTAAGTATGAATGAAACATGAAGCCAAGCAGAATGAACTGTAATTAACATGACGTCACTTCCTGCAGCACGTCTTGCCTTTTTGTAATGAACATGACGTCACTTCCTGCAGGACATGTCTTGCCTTTTTGCAAACACCTTATGTCATCACTACCTTTCAGTGACTCAGTTAAAATTCGTTACTAATTTGCCTTTTCGTTTATGGAATGTTTCAGCAGATAGTCGGAGGATCATTATTCTTCAGCATTGAAGGTTTGAATTCGATTGTTAATCGTCCCAACTACAACTGTCCAGTTTTGCACAAACAACGCCTTTGCCCTTTTGAAGACATTTGTAACAGACTAAACTAAAATGTCACCACACATGAACAGCTTGTGAAGACAGGGATTCACATGCTGTACGTAGGACATGGTTGCAGTAGTGTTCTGCAGTAATTGTGATAACTGCATGGCATCTCAAAGACATATGCATTACGCTGAACTCCACAAAGACCATTAACTGGCACTGTTTGCCAAAACTGAGAGTCCCGGTCAACGTTTTTCTCTTGTCCGTACAGCTAAAACATGGCAATTCAGTTTAAACCCTGATCGTACTATTCAAAAACAATGTTACCACTCCATGAAATGAGTTCCAGTTCAGAGAGTAATCTACAGTTTTACGGCGATTCTTGCATTATTCAAGACCCTCGGTATTGCCAGGACCAATCGCCACTTTGTACTCGTGTTGGGAGTCGTATTCGGCCAGCGATTACAAAGCAGTGTTTCAGAATCCATTTAATAGACCCACATTTCCCAATATTTGCCGACACAGGATGGCGTGGATGAGACGAGTGGCTGGGTGCGTCTCATCATTGTCTTGGACAGATACTGATGTTATCAATCACCGGTCAGTCCCGGTCATCTACAGACGTCCAGGACGTAGCCGGCTGCAGCCTAAACATGGTTCACTCACTCACTGTCCTCAAAACTACGCACGGAAGAAGATAGGTTTATCACCAAGACCTCCATACAAGACAGATACAAGACAGATACAATAAACACAATATAAAACGGCAGAAGAAAATTGCGCCAATTGAATTAAACGCTGGCTGTCTCCCAATATTCAACTTTACAAATGACGTTACCCTGTTTGACGCCGTGCCAGTCCAGATAACGTTCGTGGCTGATTCAACCTGGAGACAGGGATTGCCTTTGATGGTTCCTACACTTCCAATCTATCGCCGAAATACAAGGTGGGCCAAATCCCGCTCCACCCTCCCGGGGATTCTGGCCCTTCGTTATAAGCATAATACTGATGTTTGTGTTGCTTATTATCTGTACTTCAGGATGTGCGTCAATGTTATGTATATGTTGCGGGGGCGCCGCAGAGATACCATCACCGCACGTGCGTTCCGCGTTCTAATGTTGTCCCCTGTGACCCACCACCAGCTTTAGCAATGGCTGGAAGCTTGAGAAAGAACATTTCCGGGTTTAAAGCTCTCCTTTCTGCGTATCATCACGGTGTTCTAACTTGTCATCGTTAAAGTAGCAAGTAGATGAGATACGCACATAAAGTAGACAACGTCTACATCTATACGGCAATATCGCTACAGAAACAAGAGAAAAACGCCTGAAAGTGTTTCCTGATACACTGAAGCAATAATCTTTTGGAGTTATATGTGGCTTGTATGTGTGGCAAAATATGACATAACCAGGTGATAAAAAGTTGGGAAATGTTATTGATCAGCACAAAATGAAATAAAGTAGAACGGAATGAGCTATAAATCTGAAGGAAGAGGCAGAGGAAGCGATGGATGACAACATCGAAATCTTGAAAATCAGTCGGAAAATAAACACCCGTCCAAGACATGGGGCACGATACCAAACCATTCAAAATGTGTTGCTGCTGGTTTATAGCATCATTGATGAGCATTATCTTTGATTGTGAAGGTCCACCAGATGATTGTACTGGCAAACCAAAGATTATAACCCAGGCTTAATTCTTATGACATGAAGAATTTGGCTTCTCAAAATGTACTCAAGCTCGGATTCGAACCTGGAATGTTAGCGTGACGAGCGAGCGTTTACACTACTGGATTACCCTCACACGAGGGGAAACGGCAAGGAAAGCAGCAGGGAAACGGACAGAATAATCTGAGGCATGTTTGTTCTGAATGCTGAACTCCGTACGTCGCACATTCCGGCGAGCAAAGGCTCCAGCAGTGGCTCAGACAGAGGACCAAACTACAGCACTCTATGTTTCTGTGGCACGAACCTCCATTGTCAGTACGACGAGATACTGTAATGGAAAGGTTCCATTGTTTATACTCGTTCAAAACAGAAGGGGAAAGCGCCAACAGAAAAAACCAGACCCGAGAATAAAGTACATTCTCAACTCATAACATCAACACTTCCAATGTACATGGCATGTCATCACTATGGAGATCAGTTGGTATAGGAGAACATACTGCACTTTATCACAGAAGAATGCGCGGAAACAAACATGAGAAGTGTGTAAACGTAACATATGGAACTATCACGTGTCACGGGGGAGTCTTGGAGGAAACGTGTCTTGTCAAGATAAAACACCCGGGAACATGCACGGAACACAGGCACGGCGGATGCATGTTCCTGAACATAGATATCAACATATTTATTGCTGTTGGTGATGACGATGGTTGCACTCTCGGTGCCGATGCAGCATGTACCGCCGAGTGAATGGAGGATGCTGTGACAAGAGGCTATCACCATCTGCATGTTCCACACAAAACCTAATGGAATATTCTCTTGTGATAAGAGGGTTGCATAATGATGTGCATCAACGTAGCGCTGGGGTCAGTAATACATCTGACAAGTCTAACGGCAGCATTCCGGTCATTACCTAAACCTAGACACACTACATTTGAGTGTTGTACACGTGTAATGGGTAAAGAGTGTTGTCCTTTTCACGTTGGTATCAACGGGACTTAACATTTAACATCGCAAGGTAGAATTGAATTTTTGAGAGAAAGCTGTACCCACAGACACAAAGAATGCTGAAATACTTCAGTTACAAACAAGATTCATAACAGAATAACCCATAAAGTGAAGTGTTGCCTCAGACATATCAAGATGTGTGGCACTTATGGGGGATACACTTAAATCGTGAGAAGATAACATCACTGGACCAATTGAATCTGTTACCACCTCCGAGACGGTTATGTTATTATAGGCCACAACACACAGAGCTCAACTGATTTCTTGCAGGAGTCATAGCAAGTCTGTTTTGCCAGTCAATGAACAAACCCTAGCATTTTATGGTAATCTGCTCTTTTCTGCACCACTGGTTACTCACAGATATAGCCCGCGATAAGAGCGCCTAACAGATTTATGTTCTGACGCGGAGCAAACGTACCCTCTCATCCTCCTGCGGCTTCTCGCACCTACAGCAGAGAATTTACCGTAAATCTGGTCATTTCTACATTTATCACTAGAATTGACCATTTAGTGGCATGTGGTGCCAATTCTGTTAATAATGTATATTCTTATCTCGCCTAAAAAGCATGGATGAATCAGTCTTCGTGTACCGCCGACACGACTGACGGTCGATATGTAACTAGTGCTAATGGTAACAGTATATTTGGAGAGCTATCTTCACGAGCGAGCGAGATGTAAAAGTGATACTAGTTTTAAAGGCGGATCGAGATGTTATCGCCCAGCCTCACAAGCCGTTCAATCTGCGGCCTGCGTCAAGGTGCGAAACTCCACGCTTTACTGATTTAGCTCCGTGTACAACTAGATGGCATAGTTGATAATTTCTCTTTATAGTAAACAGACTTGATTCCACAGTTAATTATAAGCCCCGGAGAACAGCCAGGCCGGTGAAGAGATCGCTTGAATCGGATCTCGGTGATACACTTACGTAGCGAAGCATCAAAGGGGCATCTTCCCGGCCGAACCTAAATACGATGACATAAAATTGCAAATGGCGCTCGTCCTTTGTTATGGGGTATTCATCTCCGAATTTCGTATCCTTTACGTTTATGTGACCTTTTATTTCAACATTTGAACCCTTAATCGAATATCAATTGGTACTGTGGATATAATGGCCAGGTATATAGCGGTGGAACACATCCCCCGCAGGGTGCAACAGTGATTAGCACACGCTTAAAGCTAAAAGTTAATCCATGCATTATCCGGGCTGTGACCGAGCATCTTTGCGCCCCGACTAAGTATAGCGATATCATGTCATATGGGTCAGATTTTCGCGGTAGAGTGTTCAGTTGGAAGCGGAATATGACTTGTTGCCAACCATCGTTTCAATTTTAAAAAAAGAGGTATACCTAGGTACACATTTTCCTTGGAATCATGACACGATAACCAACAATTACGCACATAAATAAATAAATATAAAATAAATAAATATAAATGAATAAATAAATAAAAAAACTGACGCATTCCCTTTGGTGTAATATATGAATGTATCACTGAAGATCAGTGATGACACCAGGTGTTCGCGTAAAGGGTAAGCATGTCCTACCCGACTGGTAGCACCCGTCATTAAAAGGTTGCCTAAGAATGGGGGTAAATATATAAATAGATATATTTTCATGAAATTAGATGATAGATTAATATTGAGAAAGGGAAAACATTTGCAACCTTGGTAAAGGTAAGTTGTAGTTTGACGCTCATATTCGTAGCTCTTCCACATCCTGGTCAGTCGCGGAGCTGAGTGGTTAAAGCGTTCGCTCGTCGAACCAACGATCTGGGTTCGGATCATATTGATAATACAACGTGTGACGGTCAGCCTTGGCTTATCTCATCGTTATATCATTGACATAGCTAAATGACGTGGTCCAGTCTTCACGGTTATACATGTACCGCTATCTTTGTCGCCGTGAAAGACAACTATTTGCCTGTTGTTCTCCTCCCCCCAGCACATGCAGTTCGTAACGCCATGTCGATACGTCCTCTGTTGTCAACAGGTTATTTATCCAGGCGATACGACGAGGGCGATAAAGCACGGCTATGTGGCCAACACTCGGCCAGATCCCCCCTCGACAGTATACTGATTTGACAGAACTGAAAGCCATATAACTCTTCCCTATCACAACAAGCTAAGATTGAGTCGGGGTTGTGCCCAGAGTAAACACTACCCCAACGAATGTTCCAGCCAAATCTAAAGCTACCGAGTGAAGTTCAAAGCTGTACCGTGCCTGGTTCCGTGTAAACCTGTAGCCTGTGTGTAGTGGAGGACGGGGTTAAAGCCATTCCCATGTCTGTAGGTACAGACGTATCAAGAGAGCAAGATTTATTAAGATAGTTTTCAAGGGGCGTATTCTGTCTGCTTTAACACCTGAAAGCAATGCTGTCCTACTCCATACTGTTTTCTGTTTATGGGGTCAAGGGTTTTCGTCATAAATCTCTAATCTTGAATTATACGCGTCGTAATAGGCATTGGTCTTGAGTGAAAGACATTTCTGAACAGCTAAAATAAATAAGATATTAGATTTAGTAAAAGTTATACAAATATTCTAAACTTGTGACGTGAGTAGATGTACATTCTACTTTCGGTATTCCCGCATCGCAGTGAAATAACAAAACCAGTCAGAACCTATTCGTAGCAGGCAGTGTTCCTGAGCTTATGTTATATCAGTATTAATTTCCTCATTATCCCGATGAAACTCAAAGACTCCCTGCAGCAACACCCCTTGAGGGTTGGCTATAAAGTGCCAATAGACAGAACCTAGTCTTTATAATGCAAGTAATGGAGGCCCGTACGGGTGTTGGATTCAAAGGTTTATTCTGTAGTAGTCAGAGAAGAATAAATGTTGACGTCCTTCATGTACAGTTGTTCAATGCGACCTACTTGCAAACCAAACACACGCAAACAAACACAATGTGGGCATTACCACAAATAGCGGATTCGCTCGCACTTTTAAAACTTGCGCTAGTCGTGCCCGAAATAAAACGTATAACAGAGATATACGCATATCTTACCAATATCACATTCACATTTATGTTTCATAGAACACGAAATGTCATTAATCACTGAACATTTGCCATAATTCTAAGAGATATCAACAAATAAACAGTTAGTAGAATCACCTTAACTCCTTTGAATGACATTAGACAGCCTGTTTTGCATGATATTCATAGGTAATAGTTGTTTAGAGGGGAAAGAAATGTGGGGACTGATAACGTAGAATTGCACAAGTCTCTAAGGTAAAAAATAATAGTTTGAATCATAATTTCTTAAAAATAATAAATAAGAGACTGGGGTCCTTGGACTGTACTGTCCGCTTATCTAGACTTGCCTCTTTGAAGGATAGAATTACTATACATCCATGGGCTCAGCATTCAGCACTGCTTTAATGCAAGGCTACTGTGACCGGTACATCTTGACTGTCTTGTCCTAGCATCCAACACCCGGTGTCCTCACTGATGTGTATTCCTGTACCTGCCTGATATACTTGTATTTGCTATTTTGCATATTACGTCCAGCACATGGAATTTGTTTCGCCGTGGCGTTTTATGTCTATATATTTCATTTATATACATTGTATTTATTTTGAGTTAATTCTTTTCGAAAATGTTAAGTATGTGAGGAACTAAGTGTCTTCCTTTCAGGTACAAACAGGACATAAATATTAGGTTTACTCTGAGACCATTCAAACTATTTTACCACGTGTGCAATCAATTCTCAGTGTATTCAAAGAATGTGTCTAAAAAACCCTTTTAAACATCTAAGCATTTTCCCAGTCCCAGTAACGACTAAAGCGTTCTTTTCAGCAACGGGAATTAATTGAATTACACGGCAAGTATGGACATTTGTCGCGGGAGTTCGGGTTCCAATCCGCTCACATCGGATATTTCCGTAAGAATTTTCGGCAGTTTCCGACATCTAGGTGCAAATTATCGGGGATTGTCGTGGTTGTGTGAGAAGGTATCGTGATGGCCGAACAGGACGGACAAACAAGGAACGCTCATGTTTCCGCTTTGACTTCCATACTACAAAAATCTTTCCTGAACTTTGCTCATAAGCCTGGTACTACCTAAGCCATCGGTGTTTAGATAGAGCTAAGCTAAAAAACTGTATTTGGATTCTGTCTTGCACGGATCACGCTCGCCTATAACCCTTCTGTACAAACAAAACTATGGGGAACCCACTAAAATGTCTTTAATTGTGAATTTACCCGATGATGTATAAATTTAGAAGTGACAAAAACTGTGTGACGGAGCCACATGTTAATGCAACACAGTACGAGACACAAACTACTGTCGTTATATACGGGGGAAAGATGTTATCTTCGTGTATAATATACTTGCAAACACATATCCTTACAGATAGTTAATCCCAGGTTAAAGAGTACGCTGTCGTTTAGTGGATATGTTTACCGATAAAAACATACCTTTACTTACACCTAACCTTACTTCCAACTGGAACGCTGCAACTTATACAGGTAGGTTTTATATCTTCCATATTGCAAAGTAACATTCTGAGTACTTACGGTTTAAACAAATACCGACAACACGAGGCTTTACGTGAAATAAAGGTTGGGTGTGAAACGAGAAATCAAAAGAGTATTGCAGCGTATTGAGGAAGGAAACCGACTTCCTAAAGTCATTTGAACTCATTATACGACAATTAGAATAGCGAGACATTTGAGCCTACGTGGTGTTCTGAGTCTGCGGCGGGTCTTCCTCGAACGCTGTGAACTGGTAGTACTGAATAGTTAAGTATTTTATACTACGCCCTACAAAATGAAATACCCGAAATAGCCATCAAAGGTATTACAAGTAGTAGATGGTGGAAACACGGAATTTATGGACTGAGACATCTCGACCCTCGCGTCGCATGGGGGTGTGGGTTGGGGTTGGGGTTGGGGTTGGGGTGTGGGTTGGGGTTTCGGTTTGGGTTTGGGTTTGGGTTGGGGTGGGGCCTGTCATATCCTTGTGACGTAGTGGAGAATGAGACATATTTTGTAACATGTTCCTCAGTATTTTCTTTAGTGTTATATTCAAGCACTAAATATGTATTTCCTGAAGATAAAATCAGTCTCTATGAAGCGTTTCATTGGAAGGAATAAAATACTTAAAACATTCTTAGCGAAAATACTTCCTTTTGAACAGACCGAAGCACGAAGAAATTATTTAAATGTTAGACGTGTTAAAGACTATAAAAATCCATTTTTCATTTACTTCAGTCGTTTTGACGGGGGTAAAATTGATACAATTTCGGCAGCATCTCTTTTCCAGAATATTGACCTTCACCGCAACTCGGGGGGAATGTGTCTTACTCCTTACAGTGTTTGCTAAATTGGACCAGCATCTTTGACTAAATGATTCAGATATTAGACAAGACAAATACGCAGGGTCGGGAAGGATGGGGCATGAGGGTCACGTGGTGAATCCCTACCCTTGCTGGGGTGGCAAGGTTCTCTCTAGGTCTGCAGAAACGCATTTGTTCTGGGGTAATGGGGGGAAATCCACCAACTATCGGAGATCTCGGTTTACCTCCCTACATTGTTACGACATGGACTCGCTTGTTTTTTGTAACCTTCCTTCTCAAGTTAAACGAACAAGAGTGATTTCTCTGGCGGATGATACGCTTGCTTCACGTGGAATGCTTAAAACAGAAAACTCCTTCGGCAAGACGTAACAGAAACCTACCTTTTTCAACAAATTAGATTGGTGGAAAACTCGCTTGTGACATGTAATAAACAAGTGTATAAGTGCTATCGTCTTGGATGGGATGATGCCGGCTGAACTTCCTATAGGATGTTATAACCGATAAATACTGTCATGCTTCCACTCACAAGAACAGCTGATAATTCATGTTTTCCCCAAACAAACCACATCAAACGTGTGTGCTTTCTCTCATATTAGATTTTATAATTAATTGTACGCGCCTTCGCTAATAATTTGTTACTCTTTATCATTTTATACACAATACATATCGAAATTAATACTACATACATACAACATGTATTATTTTTCTTTATCATGGCTACTTGGTGAATAAATACGAATGTTTGTAGTAAATATATCTACTGGTATATAAATTTTGTCGTTGCGATCACTTGATCCATTCATGTTTTACAAAATGAAATAAGCCGCATTTATTTGAATATTTGAATTTCTATTAAGAAGTATTTTTATCCAATATGGAAGTAAATTTACACTGATCGTGATATTAAATATTTTTCAGAAACTTGCGTCATTTTATGAAATCCGCTTCACTGAAGTGAATTAATTAATCAGACGAACCTAATGCAGCCCATTATCAAATATGGTAATCGCCAAGTAGCGCTGTAATTACACGCATGGCTATTACGTAATTGTAGAACTAAATGAAAGATAATCCCGGGTTTGGGGGCTGGAAACAGGGTGATTTAACAGAACTCCAATTACTTTGTCTATCATCTGTTTATTTTCATCCGTCATCTTCTGTGAAGAGTTTTGTCCGCCCCATCTGGGCGTCTTGTCAACTCAATCCAGTGTCCATCCAGAGCGTTCAATACTGTGACAATGCAGACGTTTCTCATTTGGCTTAACATCAACAAATCGCAGTCTATTGAAAGACTTAATTTTCCAAAATCAATTACTGCACATGGCTAGTTTCTGAATAAACTTTGCTATCTGTAAAATGTGATTGCTTTCTGTGAATGTGTGATTTAACAGCTGGGAAACCGGCGGAAGAATCGCATAATTTTCAAAGTGAACAAATCCGTGAAAGTCGATAGAATCTTCCGAATGACCGCATCAACCACAAGGCGATTATCCCGCCGCGAGGAAACGTAGGTCGCCATTTCAGCGATTGCTAAACTAGCCAGCTGTCACGGGTGATTATTTAATGCCCCGTGTTTAACAAATTAGTCCATCAGACAGCACTGTTTGTTTTAGCTTGAGACACAGTCGCTACGTTCACCTCCGTGCTGTTTTATCGTCCGTTCACTCGGCAAGCAACGACCCCTTGTCACATTCGCGCCAGATAGGAGTAATGATGGCGAATTGCTAAGGTTGGAGCCATGAACTTAACACCTCCGCTGATAATCTAGCATAGCAAACTAGCATGTGCATACCCTAGCAGTGTTGAGGGGAAATACAAGATGGCCATTAATAAAATAACGCCACTGTATGACAGGGGCATCTACTCTCGCCTCTCGGAGTTACAACGTTTATGCGGGATTATAATGATCCCACACTCAAATTACGCCCGATATCCGGTTAATCTGGTATAAACCTCGTGCGTTCTCGAGTGGATGGGACATGATATGTTCTAATGTCGATAAAATTCGTACAAATTGTTCACAGTGTTTAAACTGTGGAAGTAGAGGTGTTAGTTACAAACTTTTTTGGCCCCGTTGTGTGTAACCTCGGGCTACGTTTCATGACAGCTAAATATGTTTATTTGCGCCATTGTTTCTGACCACCTTTGTAACTGTAAGCAAGATTCCCCCGACATCCAAGAAGATGTTTGAACTTTCATCATTGTTCGCTCTAGACTTCTGCACCTTTCTTTCAACAAAAACATTCATCTAATTTTTACTTAAATATATAGGATGTGCATCAAAGTATCTGAATATTCGACATACACTAATTTGTATTTGACAGAAAAAGCTTTGTGAAATTTATTTAATTCTGTGTTTTTTAGCATAACTGTCAATTTAATTTAATGTCAAATCTGAAGCAAGAATAGGGTAAGGGAAAGACGTAAAAAATAAGAATGCATCATTTAGCATTTAAAATTTGTTGAAACAAATTAAATGTAATCTTTTATAAAAATAATTACATGATGAACGACTTTTACGTCGTTTTCTTGAGCTGAAGTCAAATTAATTTCACATGTGTTTCAGAGATTAAAATCCCATCACTGTGACATCGCATTCTTAAACTGTCTTTAATTTACATATCATCGAGCCCAAAGTCACAACTTCCTAACCCCCTGGGTACAAAATCCCGACCCCTTCCTGCACTGATCCCCACCCCAGCTGTGCCACTCCCCCGACCCCCGGGCACAACGCATCGGGGTCAATAAATGACATTCACGTCACCACATGATATTCTGTCCCTTGAGAGCTTATCACGCACGTGTGATTCTACCTCGACACAGTAGTAAGATCTGCACATGGGGTCAGGGCTGGGGGTGCGGGAAGTAGCTGCGGGTGGGGGTAATGTGAGAAAGATGGGTGCCATAATCCGTGTAATTAGTTTGGCGTATTGAAATATTGGCATCAGTATCTCTGGAGGAATGCCTTTACTCGGTTTATGCCCGCGCTATGGTTTATTGCAGTAATAAAATTATTTTCTTATTAAGATTTCCAATTAATCACCAAATAATATCTTCCCCATTCACTTCCACTAATTTGTTTACAGTTCGACAGTTCCACATCACCCGACAGAACTAACAAATTAAACAAGTATTATTGCTTAGATTTTGTAATGATAAATATATACTTGATACTGTGCGAATCAAATGCTGAGATTATAGAAAGCCTGGGTGCGGTGGGCAAGGCTACACGGCGTGTGGGTACGGGGGAAAGGTGGGGGAAGTGGATGAGGGTGGGGTCACGTTTCCTTAACGCAATACAAGTCATCCCCTGGCCTCCAAGGGCCTTTGCTGTTTCCGGTACAAAAAATATGAAATGTTTGCTTGTTAAAATTTACACTTTGTGTGTGCATGTGGTTCCCAGAGCAGATGTGTCGGTTATTGGTGAAGCAGATGCGGGCATGGCAGCCTGCCGCTCGCTGTACACAACACGTGCATCGCGCCCATCAAATTCGCCATTGTTTGTGGAACCTTGTGTTTTAGTGAATTTTCAAGACAGTAAATACCTATGCTACGGAATATGTAAACCTTATAACTAGGTTTATAGTTCAAATGTTCTAGTTTCAGACGGTTTATGACGTGAATCTCTTTCTAAGCTGTTGTGGAGGAGATTTCGACAATACCAACCTGGTATTTCCATTTCGAGTTATTTCTGCAAATGGTGAAAGAATGCGATATAGTGCTAACCCAACCCCAAAACTGAATAAACGACTTTCGTGCTGCAAAACCCCCATTAACACTCCTATAACGATGTCAATACCACGAGGTGCCGTTCGCCATCCTGTCAAAGAGCCAGTCGACATAGATTATTTTCACAACGCCACTTCCAGCTCCCAATGTATACGTATTCCTACAACTCAATAACATCCAAATCTAGATAAGAACTGGTTAATTTCGAAAACGTAGACGCAGTTTATGTAATTCATGTTTGTGCTTTCCTGTTTTTCTACACTGTACGTATGTACACGTTGTACGGGTGAAAATGTTGAAGACACAACTCGCTCCCGTGAAACAGGCCCCGTGAAAGATTTATCTGTGAGAAACGCGAGAAGCCGAAAACAGGTGTTATCGGAAAGTTGTGCACAGAGACATCTGAGAACCTTTCTACATTTTCGCATTACAAATTTTATACACTTTTCTCATACATTATGGCTGTAATATAAAAACTCCCGTCAAAATATGACTGATAGGTGCCTATGAAGGACCATCGGAAGAATGCAGGATGCTTCATATCACAAAATACGAAAATATTTCATTTCTGAAGATTTTTTGAGAGGTTTATCGTAAACCGCCTTCCCTGAAGTACGGCCTATTGACATGGAAGTACTAACCACAGAGTCGATTTATATATTTATATTATCACTTGATAAGATGACTGAACTTTTAACTTTAGTTGTGGTTTATAGTCGTATTTCCTTCTTTTGTGGCTGAAGATAAGTCTATGATTAGAAATATTTTATTTGTATTTTTTACTCATTAGTTTAATATATGCTTGTATTTTATAAATATATTTAGTTATTTTGATGTCTATATGTAAACAACTAGTAAGGTTATATTAAAGTGATTCCTTCGTAGAAATATGGACATTACGTTACATGTGCTCCGTATTTCACACTTCCACTCAGCTATGTTTAGACTCTAGTAAATGGTTGTTGCGCCTGTAATAAATATCAACAAGTTAGAATGAAACAAAAATATTAATATTGAACTTACCAACACACTCATTAGTTTCTCCGGGGGTGGCCCGTGCCCATGGGCGGTCATAATGGAATGGCTTACACTTCTCACAGTCGTACCCTGCGGTGTTGTGCCTGCAGTCACAGGCCAATCTCCCATCGCGATTTGGAATGCATTGAGAAGCGTGACCGTTACATTTACAACGGCCACCGACGGCGAAGTCGCTCAGAGCGTAGTAGTAACTCTCCCCTGGCCCCCTCGTCATCCTTCGTTTCATCACCGTAGGTATTTAATTTATTAAACACAATCATAATATCCGTGGCGGTTACCCAGTCCTGAAGAACGGGGCTGTTGTCGAAATCCAGAGCCGATGGACGTCCCTCCAGAGTGCTGAACCCCACCCCGGGCCCCACCCAGGGGGTCGATGTTGCTGTAGGCCTCAGTGCACAAAGCTTTCTGCTCGTTGGCTTTAGTGACGACAGCGACGGCATCTTTGCTGTACATCTTCTTACAGTCGCTGGAGTAGTACTGAAAAGGTATCCATGTTTTACCATAGTCCATACTCTTAAAGATTGCCATAGAATCCGGCCGAGCAGAGCAGAACTGTAAACTGATGTATGTGAGCTCGTATTTTTTGTGCAAGGACAAGTTTAACGTGACATTCTGGGGGTACTGGACAAACGGCTCTGACATCCAGCAGGTGAGGTTGTTCGGGTTATTGAGGTCCGTCAGATATGACGGCGGGTGTCTGCGCTTGAGGTGATTCGCGTCACAGATAAAACAGTTCCTGATAACCTTCGCATCGTTGTCCGTTGTGGACTTGCAATACCTGCTCGGCGGAGAACCACAGGTGCTCGATGCCACCACTTCTTTACTAAAAGCAGCATTCTCAAAGTCTGGAACGCACCTCTTGGGTTTCTCATTTTCATCATAGCAAGGATCAGGTGGAGTTTGTTGACCCGCAAACATTTTGATGTAACCAGCGGAACACACGTACCCCAGGCAGAATACCAACACTAAATGTACCCGGAGTAGCCAAGTGCTACGACAAGTCCTAATATACACACGCATGGTGTTTGGTACACCAGGGTTGTATTTCACAAATAAAATCCCACTCTCGCTCCACGATCGGGAGAGTTAGTAGTGTAGAGCATTCACCGTACCCCTCTTTGGCCCGGTTAGGAATCCCAGAGCTGCTATAATCCTCGTCTGAGATGTTCACTCTTCCTGCGGTGCCTCTGTTACGGCAATGCCCCGGTTCACATTGGGCGGGAGTTACTTGTATCAATCCCAACACGTTCTGTGATATTCTCTCCCACAGCTCTACATTGAGGGGGCACGTGTCAACCCTTCCTACACCGACGGGGGAGAGTGAAATAATGCTACCGACACAGACGCCGGAGGATCTGACACCACGCGCGTGAGACTGCTAAACTGTGATCCCCACGCGCTCTGTGCGATGTTGTGGCCTCAAATGCTGCGACACTGTTGCTGCTAATTATGTACTTCTCGATCGTAATTCTCAGAGGCTGGACCTTCACGCCCGTGGTCTAACGTGGTGATAGATACTCGTATAGGTGTTCGCTGCTTCGGCGCGTAGTAGCCAAATGCCTGGACCGATACTCTATTAATTTGTGGCTGTATGTACGAGGAAGAGAGCAGTGATTGGCACGACTCACTGACTATACCTTGGTCCTGGGTAGCTGCACGCCGACACAAGGGGGTTGGCTCTACAGCTAGGCCACACATTGGCTCCGCCCCTTACTATTCAAGCTGTGTGTCATTCAAGTCTAATTACCAGTGTCCATTCACCGCTGGGCCCTCATTCTTTTACCAGCCATTGACTAACATGTCGAAAGAAATATGATGGGTCCACACGGTGTGTTTTAATCCGAATTGAGATTTGATAGCGGTTGTCGATCGGGGTATCTGGTATGCTGACTCAGGTTACAATGTAACCGACAGCTCAAGGTTGATAGCTACATGATTGACACATCCCCCCACCCCACCGACGCCCATCCCCCAGACCCCAGTCCCCCGTCTTGAGCTTCCTTGACCCAACACAGCCCGACCCCCTCCCCATTGCACACGTTATACCACACCTACAACGAAATACTACAAGTTTAAAGTGATTACAGATCTATATCGAGGTGTGTTTACACTTTCAGGTAGCTTGCAACTGGGTGAAAAATTAGTCGGTTACCTGTGAAATTTAACGCGCAGATCTCTACAGTAGCTGGGATATCTTTGACCGTAACTAAAACAAACAGAGGTTGAATAAACTTAAACTGTTTCCATTCGTGCTCCTGGTATTTATAGAGAGATCTCGCCGAGCGGAACGGAGCTTCTACAAAATACGCTAACCTCTAAAACAGGATAAGTCTCCGTGTGATACATATACATTTTCCTCTCCGGGGATATAAAATTTCAATGTTATCGCAATTTCCACTCTTCCTGTCGCATATCGCTGAAATACATTTCTCCCCCGACTGACTAGAAGCAAAGCCGTTGCCCCATACAAATCCAATCACCCAGAACGCCGGTCTCTACCCGATAGCTGCATCTACATACATATTGTTAGATGTTTAACTAATAGCCGTTTATTCACTATTATTTCACCTCTACCAGGTGCAAGAAGCTATCCCATTTCTATAGGTGTTTATACTAGTGCTGGGGCCGTGTTTCCAACACTCTTACACACTGAAAGTGACAGACCCGCCGGTGTATTTGTCCAGCTACCACCTGCAGAGAGCGACTCCACACCTTGCGTCCGTATCGCGCCTCCAGGGTCCCTACAAGCGTGAAAATATGTTTACACTTATCTTACAATCCGATAAGAGTGTGAGATAAGAAATAGACGACAAAGCGTAGGAATACTTGAAGTGTTGGTCGGGTATTGAGTATCGGCAATACAGACTTGTAGATTGCCACCTGGTTTAGCAAAGCCTTTAAATCACTCCAAGCTTTGAGTTGGGGGAACGGGCATGGCTATCACTGCTGAGCGATACTGTAGAAGTGAATTGACTTCTGTGGGGACTGAAATAAGGGGTGGATTTTAGCCTAAAGAGTTTGTATTGTAAATCTGTAGCAGATCGGACGTGTGGATCTAGCTTTACTGAAATGAAACTTGGTTCGGACCCCCGTGTTTGGTTTTACAGGCGGATATAGTTTGTATCGGTGTTTTTATATGTGCTTTGTGAACTACCCGGGCAGTGTTTGAACCTGTCAACATTCATAATTTATGGTTTGCTTTGGTTATGCCAATATATAATGTAGAATTTACAAAATTGCTGAAAAAAGGTATTTAAACGCATTTAAATGTGTTTTCTGGCATATGTTAAATGGAACATTATAAATGCAATTTACCTGTGTGTAGTGTCGTGGTAGATTAGTTAGATATGAGCAACATCAGTATCAAAGCTGCCTTTTTGTGATAAACAATATCACTGGGAGTGTACAATAATAATGAATAAAGCCGACAATAATGCATCCTCGATAATTTCCAGGTTCTACGTTCCGATAAATATCTTCTAGTGGAGATTTATCGGAACGTATACTCTGGAGATTATCGAGGATGATAATAATGCTAATAATGTCGCTATGGTTATATATGTTATAATGTCGATACGGTTATATATGTTATAATGTTGACATGGTTATATATATTATAATGTCGACATGGGTATATATGTTATAATGTCGACATGGTTATATATGTTATAATGTTGACATGGTTATATATGTTATAATGTTGACATGGTTATATATGTTATACTGTCGACATGGGTATATATGTTATAATGTCGATATGGTTATATGTTATAATGTCGATATATGTTATAATGTCGACATTGGTATACATGTTATAATGTCGACATGGTTATATATGTTATTTGGCGATATGGTTATATATGTTATAATGTCAAATGGTTATATATGTTATAATGTCGATGTGGTTATATATGTTATAATGTCAAATGGTTATATATGTTATATTGTCGATATGGTTATATGTTATAATGTCGATGTGGTTATATATGTTATAATGTCGATATGGTTATATATGTTATAATGTCGATGTGGTTATATATGTTATAATGTCGATATGGTTATATATGTTATATTGTCGATATGGTTATATATGTTATAATGTCGATGTGGTTATATATGTTATAATGTCGATATGGTTATATATGTTATAATGTTCATTTCTATAACATCACTGCTGTGCATCCTCATTCAGAAGAGGCGCTGTACACATGAAATCTTGTGGTATAAAATATTTATGATTTATGAGTAATTGAACTCTTCGTGGCCTGACGAAACGCTTAATAGATCAATCTTATACCAAGTATAAACCATTCGGCGGATATGTGTGAACGAATGTTCCAATAGTTAAGTGCTTAACGTTATATATAGAGAGATGAAATGGATATGGTTGCTGTTCGTTTGCCGAGACATTACTTTTATCAAATTAAGACTACAATCTTAACAAGGTTTGCAAATTAAGATTGATATGATACACGCGCCTGAAGCGAGCTGCTTCATTACTTCTCATAGAGGAATTAATTAGGTGACATAAAAGATAAATTAATCACGCACATTAGATATATGACTTTCAGATTATTCGTAAACTCAAGTCTGGACGTATAAAAAGATTTCAGTGATATGCGTGTGGTGTTTTAAGTTGTTTGGAGATAATTTTACAGAATGTTTTTCCCATCTGTTAAGTGTTTAGGGTGAAAAGAACATACGATTCCATCAAATATTATCAATTAAACAAAAAACAAGGGACTGGCTGTTTTAGATAAGCTGTAGCCAACATCTGTAGTGTTAACTCAAGCCTCGTCGCCAACAAGTGGGGTTGAACCCTAAGACATCATATTCGCAAAATTTCAAAGATTTATGTATAATAAAAACTGTCGGTGTAAATGATACCCCGAGAAATCCTTGGGAGATAAACGTATCTAATAAAAAATATATTTTAATGAAATATGGTCAAAAGATACATTTTCGTTAAATGACTCCACCCAAAACAGAGTGTCTAATCAGTACGACGGAGAAATGCAGGTAGGATCGTGTGTGCGCTGACGTTTCCTGGACAAGTGGAAGTCCCTGGTGGTTTTACAGCTTTTGTTTATTTGTTGTTTTACGCCGCACTCAGTAATATTTCAACTATATGACCACAGTCTGTAAACTGAATCTGGACCAGACAATCCAGTGACAAAAATCATGACCATCGATGTTTTAAAGCGCCACGTTTCGTAGTGCAGTTGTTCTAGCCACAGGTTCGTGAGTACGAAGTCTGATTGTAATCCAAGATTTGTAACCAGCATATCCGTCCTTGATGGCATTAAAGTAACGTAATGAAGATGGTCAAACCCAAAGACATTCACTCACTGTTCACATATACATTAAACCTTGAAGACCTTCCAGTTTAAAGTAAAGCTATGATCATGAGAAGAGAACTTTTAGTACACTTTCTAAAGTGTTCAGATATAATGGTGAACTGACGTTTACAATTAACATGCAAGTGCATTATGCGGTATGTAATGTTTCTGACGTGAAAAACAAGCTTTGAAGTTAATTCGTCTCATCATTCCAATTCGAACCATGCAACGATAATATCTGTGATTAAAACTAAGCACACATTTCGAGATTTACATCAAACCAAGACCACAGAAAGAATTTCTACATATTAATAGGCAGTCTGGTTGTTAGCTTTTACGCATCCTGAAAGTCAAAAATATGAACAAGTGTCCATGTTTCTCAGGTAACATCCATGAAAGGAACTGTGGGTTGGGTTGTCCGGAGCTTGGAATTACACCTGTTTATGAGGAGTAATTAAAGATCTCGTTATGTGTTTCAGATCCAATTCTGAAGCTCCTCTGCTCATGGATGTTTGCAAATCATGCATCCTATTACACGAAAGAAAGAAGCAATTCTCACATTTGGGCAATCTTTATTTACCAGCATCTGCCCCTCTTACACGGTATGCATTCTGTTCTTCAAACATGTGGGAATTATTAGCAAAACATGTACTGAAAACACGTTCGTCTACATCCGGGTGATCTCCATTTTCTAGCTGGCTTGCACACACACCAGAGTGGAGTTGTTACACAAAAACATCTATGAATGATGCAATCGTGCATTGTGGATGTTATTTACAGCCAGCCTATATGACACTGCCATGTAGATGTATTGCTGATATAACGGCCGATAATAGATGTTCTGTAGGTTTTTGCGTTTCTTTGTGTTTACTTCCCTATTGAGATTGGCATCGGACATTCATTAGGATGGAGATGTGAGACACCAGGCAGCGTGTTATGAATCATTATATATGGAACTTGGATGTGGTATTTTCTAACTTGTTTTTATGCTGCTTAATTGCCTTACCACATTGCAGACACTGCACTCACCAAGATGAGTGGGTATGAAGATAAATTTAAGACATTGAACATTGCTTTGGCAGCAACAGCAGGCCTAGCTTTGTAGTAGCCAGATTTATATGATTTATATATGTTCTCATGCAGTAGATACTGCTGTTTCGCCTCAGACACATGGGACCGCCTCCGTGGTGTAGTGGTTAGAGCGTCCGCCCGGAGAGAGGAAGGTCGCGGGTTCGATCCCCGACCGCGTCATACCAAAAGACGTTAAAATATGGTATTTGTTGGTCCCTGTCTGGCGCTCGGCATTAATGGGTACAACAAGGACTGGTCGGCTCGGAGTCAGTATAATGTGTCTGAGTGGGGTATTCATGCTTCACTGCAGCATGATATCTCAGTGGGATAGCACTATAAACCCAAGTCTGGGCTAGTACAAGCAGCCGCACATACACATACACACGCATGCACGTCGTCATATGAGCGAAATATTCTCAATTTCACCTCACCTCAGACACATGGAGGAGACCCGTGAAGGTCCGGGTTAGAATGGATCTTCAGCAACCCATGCTTGTCCTAAGAGGCGACTAACGGTCAGGCTCGTTGGCTTGGTTGACACATGTCATCGGTTCCCAGTTGCGCAGATCGATGGTCATGCTGTTGATCACTGGATTGTCTAGTCCAGACTCGATTATTTACAGACCGCCGCCATATAGCTGGAATAGTGCTGAGTGCTGAGTGAGGCGTAAAACTAAACACAGTGAGTGACATGGAGGACATTTCCAAATTTGTTGCCTCAGTGACAACAATGATACCCAATGCAATTCCATATCATAACTTGGACCTTATACTCCCATGTTTATCCAGGTGAACAGCTGACTTGCCTTTGCATGTGTTTGTGGAACACCTTCGATCATCACTTTGTTATGATATAGTCAAAATCGTACAGCGGACCTTGTTTTCAGATTTCTTATGTTTTGGAATGGCATACACGTTGGTTTAAGTATCTATATAGGTCTGCTTACAATACTCAACGTGTTTAACCGTATTTAAAGCAGATAAGATAAATGCGTTTTGTCTTAAATAAAAGTCTTTAATTGTGTTGTTATAGTCATAAATTTTGGCAAAAGATTCAAAGATGACATATATATTTGTCCTCTTATATCGCACTTGATCCAGTAACTGTTTTACAAAGCAGGTAATGTGTTTTGTTCAGCAACTTTGTACATGTATCTGTGCTCTCGCAGCAGCTATCAGTTCCCCTCTTCTGAAACGGTATTTGGTTGTATCCGTTTCCTGACATAATGTGGTTTGATAAAATCATCATCAAGCGAGAACACCTGTATCTGTTCTGTTATAGAAGTTAGCTTTGTCCTGGACAAACAATATTCGGAAGACATACCTTACTTCCAGCACAATTAAACCCCTGACACGTATTAACGGGCAAGACGAGGTAGCTTGAACGTTAGGATCACCTTTATGCTGGCACATACAGACGTGAATGGACCTGTTTCTGTTTACTAACTGCCTTTCCCCATTGACTGGAGTTGTGTCGGCAGAACTGAGCATTTGCGGTAAAGATTAATATTTACATCAGATCTTCATTTATTTTTGAAAACTATGGCCACCTTATGGCAAACCAACACTGATACTGATCTCAGATGCTGTTTACTTTGATATGTCTGGTGAACAATATGACATGTTTGTTGAAAGTCTAAAATACAAATTCGTTCCTTACAATAGGAAATGGATGTTCAGTAGGAAAACAAATCTTTTACGCAGTGTTCATGGTAGCTACGAACCAATTTCCTACATTAATATGCTTTTCCGAAGACATTTACGCCAGAGAAACCTTTTCATAAACGTACGATCCGGGTTAGAATTGATCTTCAACAACCCATGCTTGTCGTAATAGGCGACTAACTGGATCGGGTGGTCAGGCTCGCAGTCTTCATTGATGCACGTCATCGTATTCCAAATGCGTAGATCGTATGGTCCAGACTCGATGATTTACAGGCCGCCGACATTTAACTGATACATTTCAGAGTGTGGCGTTAAAAAACAAAGATCAAAGAACCATCATCTTGAAATGACTAGGGATATGGTTGGCTTGAGATGTGGTTCATTGCCGATAATACGCAGAAACAAACTGTCTGTCTCACAGTCCCTGAACCGCTTTCATTTCCCTACTGACCAGCCCTCCCTGCAATGCTAATGCCCTAAATTGAGGCAAGTCTAGATGTTCTCAGGTTCTGATTTTCCAATCTGATTCGGGCCCCTTTTCAATTTAAATGGGTATATTTGTTAAACTCAAATGTATATGTTTTGAGAGACGAAGCGTTAGTCTAAGCATACCACTGCCCTCTTCTGTGTTTTACCTGAAAGGATGAAATAAAGTCTTTATTACTGTTTTACAATGAATTACACTGCCTCATACCATGTTACATGTTTGTATATTACAATAGAAATTACGTTCATTGCTGTCAAATGTAACTGCAGTGTGTACAATCGTTAATAGCAGCTGAGCTGTTGGGGAATTATACAGTCTACTATGTCAAACAAACCGTTTATCTCATCCAGTGTAAACGGGGATGTTATCCTGTGTGGACCTATACTATAATACGGGTGTCAGTGAGGCACAGTAAAACATGCTTTGTTTTGTTCACATAAACGCGGCTATCTTATCTCTTAAATACATATAACAAAACATTGGTACTGATGGTGGGGTGAACCTACTTCTACTTGAACACACCGAGACCCAGCACCTAGACAGGACTGTAACCAATAGGATGGATCTACCCAGAAATTCCAGTTTCTTCTCATTGATCTGCACATGTATTGTGTTCTGGTGTACAAGGTTCGTTTCATTTCAATGTCTTCTGAGGAATTCAAACTAACATGTCGGACGAAAATCCGAAGCAGCACATTGGGATCCAAAGACTAGGTTCAGAGTGAGCATGCCTGTCTTCATGTTGTCATTCCGCCATCACTAGTACCCTAAGGTACAACGAATACATAAAAGAGTGTATGGTCATGGTAAGAGTGAGTGAGTTTGTGTGAACGCCAGTTGGAACGGCAATACAGACAGACAGATACTTTTATTAGCACAGGCCATTTACATATACATTATGAAATTAAGTACAGGAGGCTTGGCGAGGATGTACTCACAAACAGAAAGGAATTATTGACGGGCTTTAAGAGCTTGAAAACAATATTTTGCTAATATTTTCATTTCGTAAACATTTTTTGTTTGCATTAATAAAAAGCATTTATAGTACGTTGGTCTAGTGGTGTAATATTTCTTAAAATAGATAGTTCTTAGTTCAGCATATTTTGGGCATACGAGCGTGAAGTGGAACTCGTCTTCGACTGCCATTAGATTACACATTGTGCACAAACGTTCAGTGCGTGGTACCCGGGAACTACCGTACCGTCCAGTCTCTATGTTGGGTTCCTCAGAACATACAGTTGCATTCATACAGTTACACCATAGCATAGCTTAACGATGCTTACTCCATTGTGTGCACGGGTGTGATTCCGGCAGACACAGAACAAATGAGAAAAACTGATCAAATGATATAAAAACGAACTATAATAAAGAACACAGAGAAAAATAATACATACCACGACCCTTCACCTGTTGCTTTACAAAATCTATTCCTTTATTGGAGGATGACCAACCTCTTAACATCAACTGCATGACCTTTGCTGTGAGGACATTGACAATGAAGTGATCCTGAAAAAATGTTTTCAGGTTCACTTGGTCCAAAACGAATCTTAATTAAAACACAATTTTAAATCTTGCTGTATGCACACATCTTCTTTTTGGTATCTCGATATGAAAATTAAAATAATTAACACCCGAAACTGTATGAGATGCTTTGAGCCTCCTACTGACAGATCAAACCTCGACCATTTCTGTTCGGGGAGAGCGATAGAAGGAAAGAAGCCTATTGGGCATGTTCTACCTGAGAATATTTACGTTCACTGCCACCTGGTGGGCGTTAATGAAAACTGTAGGTAGAATCACAGTAGCCTACATAAGTATGAACGAAGTGCAAGAACCTGGAATGAATTTACTCAGCCTCGGCTGAGGAATTCAGGTTTGAATTGACTAAGGAGTATATAAACTTTGTACCTCGCCAACACGGTTGGTCGGAACTGCACGAGTGGGAAGATGACGGGTACAGGAAGCCAGCGCAGTGAGATATGGTTATTATTTTGATGTTCAAGCAATCTTAATGAAAACTGATAAAGTGAATGTGTTGCAGAATATTTGAAGACGACCGCTTCAAAGGGGTGAATAGAGATGCATCAAAGGATGTGTCGAATTTATTAATTACATCTAATGATGATTATTTAACCCATTGACGGTGTACAAATTAGCTTCATCACCTTACAGGATCAACATACAAATTGTCACAAGACATTTAATATTTAAATGTACAAACTACGGTTTGTGGGTTCAAGCATAATGTCTTTTCACGAGAACCTGTTGTCATCGCTGACTTTTCAAAGCCATTTTCCCTTTTACATTCAGTGAAATCTATTTGATGAAATAATCGAGGTTATTTTCTGGCGTTATCGTTGTACAAGTAAATGATGTTTAGCATCTGAATAATTTCCGTTTCTCCTTTTGTTCGGGTATCACCGGTTATTGATGTAAAGTAGTATTTCCTGAAGCGATCTGAAAACGTAAGAGAACAATATTCCCCAGATCCATTTCAACCATGCTATCTGACGTGGGGTCAGGGGCAGTGAACTCGGTAGACCGCTGTATTATCACACACTTTATTTGCTTTAGCTTGACTTCATATTATGTAATTAGTTGGGTTGGTGAATTACAGCAATCCTTCCTTAAAAGCCCATAATTTATTTACAGAGATATTAATAGATTGTTTCAAACTACACACGATAAGAGGTTACAAATCCCAATTATACCGTTGGAGTTTCTATTAGATTTCTTGAAATTGCTATATCGTTGATGAAACTTGATCCATAATTAGCACCTTGGCCCATCATTTGAGACAGTGACCCCGGCCCCAATTGATCTGTCGCGCCAAAGGACCCGCTACGGAGACTAGGGTGACGGGGGTAGAGAAGCACCCCAAGCCACAAACCTGTTCTTTGATCCCGTGCCTCCGGAGCCTGTACTCCAGTAGATGCCCTTGCACTCAGGGTGCAGTAACAAGCACCCCAGACACATTTCTACCACATTATATTGGAGAAATGCAAATCGGAGGTGGCCTTAGGCAGCGTCTGAGGTGGATGACGGCTTCTGGAGCTGGAAGAGCTCTTTACTCCTGCCAATTGAGCCCAACCATCGCTTTCTTAAATTGATTTTGCTACAGTTGTCCATTATCGCAAATCGCCATAACGATGTTGTGAGAGTTCTAGTATTAAGGCACAAGACATTTTCTTCTTTGGAGCGTCTATCATAGTATTTGGCCTGCAGGTCCCCCATCTGTGTGATCGCGATGTTCAGTGGTCGATTTGCCGCGAAATCCATGGAAATCGGGAAAAGAATGACCGAGCAGACGACAATGTGAAACATAGGCAGACGACACAGCGAACAAGATGATGTTTCCGCCTAAGGCTAATCTCCTGTCTGCGAATGAATGCTCGTGTATTCAAGAATAGAGCTAATATTAATCTCCTGCTCGCCTCATTGGAAGCTGGCGATTTCACTGACAATGGGAAAAAGTAAACACTTCAAAGAACACCATGTCTTTCTGTTCCAGAGGTCGATCCCTGTCAGTTAGTAATAGGAGACAATTCCTCGCTTTGTGTTCGAGGAATTATTTCCAAACCATGACGTCTTATTTCTCATAAACGACTTAAGTGTTTTTGTTCCAACAACATTATCTGACCTCACATCATTAGCAAATGTACACTGAGGCCTGCAATGGATGCGAATATATACTGGTTTCTAATTTTATAGTTTCGTTGATATTGTTTAAATATTTATTTCGCACATTTACCCATTAGTATTTTATATACTACTAATAATAATTATGATGTCACTTATAAAGCGCAAATGTCCACACACTTATGAATGCTCAATGCGCTATATATAGGAATTGAAATAATTTTATTTTAAGGCATTATTTCATGATCTAAAAAGTATTTTGTGTAAACATAGTAATACACGATGGCTAATACAAAAAAACACTATATAACTATAAATATTATGCAATAAAATACAAGTATTGTAAAGGCAGCTTCGAAAGAACGAAAGAACAAACGTACGAACGCATTCTATTAAGAATAGTTCTGGAAGTGCGTAACCAACCAATCACCGACCAATGAACCTTTTGATACATGTGATAGTGTCACGTCATACAAACCTAGATAAACACTGAAACACGCACCGTTAGAACTGAATCACCACTGACGATTTAATTTAACTTTAATTTTCATACACATCTGCCCTACAAACGACTTACATATGAAAGAGATAAACGATCACTGCTGCGATCGGGGTCAAGAATGGAAATGTTGTTGGTCAAGATTTTGGGTGAATGTAGATAGACACTCAGCAGCTAAACCTTTAAACACTACTTTCCATGATAGATTACTCTCTGATCTGCTAGTTACGCCGAAGAGCATAACCATCTAACAGAACGCCAAGTGTATATGGTCGTTAACCCCAGAAAGTAATTATTCTCGTTAAACAGGGTAGCTTCAGTCTTGAAGCGATCAATCGTTCTCCCCATTGTGCGCCTCTTTTTTCAATCAGCAACTGTCTCGGGCTACTAATTAACTCACGGGGTCTTCCCCGAAGATGACTACTTTCCCAACCACTTGGCCATAAACCTAGCCACTTTCTAGTAAACCTGGTTAGATGACAGCTGGGTGACAACCCCGCCTTTTCAGGGCTAATAGAAATGCTGGAGGCTTTTAGTAAACTGAAAATAATTCCTTTCGATCGTTGTTTAGATTTCCTGTTAGAGAAGTTACGAGACAAACTAAACGGCAGTGTTTTGTGATGGTGGTGAATCTGACTCTGGTCAATGACTGGGATGATGTATGGCGTGTGGGTTTCAGCACCTAGCTTTACCTGGTACGTTTTAGGTTCACCATCAAAGGAGCTATAACGTCAGGATATGTGTACCAATTGGGCTTGATATAATCTAAGGACATATCATTCTCCATGAATTCTATTAATGAAGTGAAATTGCAGAGAGAGGAACACACATACACACACAGCTGTATTATTGGAATACGTGAATTACACACACACACACACACAAAGATGTGTGATAGGAATTCGTGAATTACACACATACACACAGATGTGTGAGAGGAATACGTGAATTACACACATATACACAAATGTGTGATAGGAATACGTGAATTACACACATACCCACAGATGTGTGATAGGAATACGTGAATTACACACATACACACAGAGATGTGTGATAGGAATCCGTGAATTACACACATACACACACAGATGTGTGATAGGAATACGTGAATTACACACATACACACAGATGTGTAATAGGAATACGTGAATTACACACATACACACAGATGTGTGATAGGAATCCGTGAATTACACACATACACACAGATGTGTAATAGGAATACGTGAATTACACACACACACACACACAGATGTGTGATAGGAATCCGTGAATTACACACATACACACAGATGTGTGATAGGAATACGTGAGTTACACACATACACACAGATGTGTGATAGGGATTCGTGAATAACACACATAAACACAGATGTGTGATAGGAATCCGTGAATTACACACATACACACAGATGTGTGATAGGAATCCGTGAATTACACACATACAGACAATAACACACATACATACTCAGATTTATGATAGGATTGTGTGAATTTCACATACACACACACACACACACATATATCTGATAGGGATACGCGAATTACACAGCTCATTGGTTACCAAGGAAACTTAAAGGATTAAACACTTCAGTTTTTTTCTTGGTTCATCATTCATCTGTGATTGTTTTCGACCATTGCTCTAGGGAATGACAATTAGCTGGTGTAGCAGTATTACTGTTCGTGACAGCAATGCCGGAGGGCCATCAATTAAACACTTGGATAGCCATAGATGCGTCTCAATATCCTTGTAAATCGTCTCTAATTGTTGAACAACAACAATGTCGTGATAAAGCAGCAATGTCCCCCATTGTCATTCGCTATTCGTGTCAGCCTGAGCATTGATTGTCACATATTCGTTTAAATATGCATTACAGTAGTCCGGTATTAAGTAGTATGCACTTATCTGAAAATCTCAAACAACAATATCAACCATTGTCATTTTACGTCTGTCCGTCGTAGACATCGTTGAGCCACAGGATTCTAGTACTCTGACATTAAATGGTATACACAAGGTTGAATGCCTCAAAAAGACATACCGCATTGTTCATGTCATTATGTCCAGTGTAGACCTTAAGGCAACCATTAATGCGCCGCCATATTCCTAATAGTTAAACACTGGTGTAAATACACAATAGTACAACCAACAGTAAGTGAAAGAATAACTACAAGTCGAGTCTGTTCTGCTCTGTGCTGTACACTCCCTGTCATAAAAACGCTTCAATAAATAATGCAAGCTCTAGCTCCCTCACCCTTACAAACGCGCGCGCGCGCACACACACACACACGCACACACGCACACACTGAGAATCAAGTTACTAAGGAGCACAGATATGGGTTATTTGCCACAGCTGAGCCTGATACATTTCACGAGCCAGAATGATTACTTTTAGCGAGCGGACATTTGAAAAAAACACTATACCTAATAGTCGCTCTTCTGAACAAATAGCTTAACAAATATTCCACTGACTTGTGTTAGATTCTTCGTTATATTCCGGAGTCCACATTATCGTAAACATCATCAAACATTACAAGGCTTGAATCACATGCAGCATCGGCAAGTGGCAGCGCCTCCTGCTGCTACATGCCCAGCACACTGTCCGGCTATGATCACGTATGTCATTGCCGTCATTATTGCCTGTACATAGAGATTTCTCTGGGTTACATCTTCTTTTTATTCTTGAGTACGTTTCAGGGCTTGTTCTGGCCCCATCATCAGATAAAACTGAACAGTTCGAGAACAAGCCCTGAAACATTGTTCTCAAGAATAAAAAAAAGATGTAACCCAGAAAAATCTCTATGTTCATCAAATAGCATCTTCTAAAATGCCAATCAAGCATGTAATTATTGCCTGTAGTGACGGCACCCTCCACCCCCCAAATTCCTTCATGTGTAGAATACATATGCGTCTGTATTGATACCACACAGACACGACGGTACAAGATGACAGTTATGGTCACACTGGAAATTGACCACAAAGCATGTCAGACTGTGGCATTAAAAGAATTTGCATAGTGTCATTATTTCAGTACAAATCAATGTTGTTATATTCTTGTACGTCGCAACTAGTGTGTCCAGGTTTTACATGCGGCCTGCAGCTATTGGTGTCTCAGCCAGTCAAAACTGGGGTTGGTATGAAGAGCAAAGACTTTCAGCTGACAAGGTCCGGTCGCAGACATAGTCATTCAGTTCGTCGACCCCATCCAATTGTAGCCTCTAAATACACACCTAGCGCTCTGTGCAGTTCTGTGATCCTTTCTTTTCTCTTTTTCACCAGTAACCACACTCTCCAAAAATCTCTATTTGACGGTCTGTGTATAATTGAGTCTGGAGCAGACGATCCAGTGATTGACATCATGAATATCGGTCAATGCAACTAGGATATGATCACATTCATAACGCAAGTCAGCAAGCCTGACCACCCAGGCATGCTTTCGACAAGCATGCTGAAAACCAGTTCAAACCCGGATCCTCACGGGGTTAACTTCCTACGAGCATAAATAAATATTTCAATGATGTTTTCATGTATGACTAAAGCTGAATAGAATGTATAAATCATTAAAGCTTGCTAAAGCTTAAGTACGTGTGTTGATGAAGAAACTCAGACACTCACACTCAAGTAACCCTTGATGTGTATTAAACGACGATAGAGAACAGAACAGATTGCCAACCCTTGATGTCGTCCAGCGAGTCACGACCACCTGCATCCTGTTGTGACGGATTAGCCAGAGAATAAAACAAAGGTCTATCCCTTCCTTCAATTGACTTCCCTCTTACAACTATCCCAGTGCCTCTCAAACCGGAATGGAACCTTTCAACTGCGACTCAATTGCCCCAAGAGGATTTGTCCCGCGGGCGTTTTTCTGCAAAACAAAAGGTTCGTCCGCTCCAGTCTTGGTAGGAACACAAGTCTTTCTCCTACTCAGTAGGATCGCTTCGTTGCTATTTCTTGTCGACCTTTGTTGAATCGATAGATTGGCGACTCGAGGTACCCAACGTATCCAGACGTCTTGTTTCATGCCACCCGTAACGCTTGTCAATATACAAAGGGAGATAATCACCATGACGGTGATGACGTCGTTCCTGTCTTGCCAACTCGAGTCTTCGTAATACCTAGTTAGCTAGGGCGCTTTGTTGTGAAACTATCACACTTTCAAGAAGTGGCTGACACTCCTGTAACAAACATGCTGCATAGAAGAGAGAGCGGGTATTCTTAACTGTACCCTTTCTAATCCCCTTTACGTGTGCGAACGCACTCGCTTAAGATTTGTTAAAAGATTACACACACAACCGCGACTTGAAGATTTTAATTATCATCGTCAAAGATATGGTCGACAAAAGTCTGAATCAACAACTGGACGAGTCTAGTTTTCGCTTGACAGGTGCTTTCTTCTCGTGCCGGGGTTGTGAATGAAGGGACAATTGCATAATGACGTTCTACGTGTCGGAGGACTCTACTGTAACAACTGCAAACAACCTAACACACCACAACAATTTCTCGGTTGTTACAATTGACCTAATGTCGCGCCATAATACATAGGTTTTGTTGTTTACACAATGGAGAAGCTGTACTGAGGTTTTCAAAGGCATTAAGCCGAGTCTTCAAAAGAGGCGATAGTATCCATGGGGCTGTAACTGCATTTTTGGCGTTAAACGTGACATAGAAGGTAGATCGTTTGGAATTTGACGAAGCCAGGTTTTGGGACTTTTCCCAAATGGCCATATTTTTCCGTGATAGTAGACTCTAATTGGATTGGGTGAGTGTATACTGCTCTGGAGTGCCATAACTTGTATCTTACATTCAAATTATTGTGGGTCTGTTCAGTGCCTCATTAGATGAATGAAAACAAAAAGTAAATATCGTAACGGATAAATGTATAATAATTTACATGCACGCTGATCGAGAATGTGGAACAATAACCACCTAAATATGCAGTTATTGCAATAATAATATAAGCGTTTCGGTTTCTCGGATGTTATGACGTTTCTCAGTTGACCACGCATTTTCAGTTCAGTTCACAATTCATTTTTTGGTGAAAATAACATAATTACTGTCTTTAAGTTCACAATTTCGAATTTTACATTCACACTTAGTTTAATATGTTTATTTGTGAAGGTCCGGGTTAGAATATTGATCTTCAGTAACCCATGCTTGTCGTAAGAGGCGACTAACGGGACCGGGTGGTCAGGCTCGCTGACTTGGTTGACACATGTCATCGGTTCCCAATTGTGCAGATCGATGCTCATGCTGTTGATCACTGGATTGTCTAGTCCAGACCCATCTAGACTACCCAATCCGACCTATTTTACTATAGCCTTAAATTTTGCTATTTTTCTTTTACAATCTTTTCAATAAAAACAATTCTTGTTCAGTTTATCCACGGTTGTGTCTCTACTCTGCTTGCTTGACAACGACATTAGAGTCTATGTCCAAACGTCGCCTATACAGAATAAAGAACTTGTATATTTATAAAAATAGTCCTCATTCTTCTCTACTCTGCTGTTACGCCCGGGAATTGTGTGTTGAATCCACATCGGAGGCTGTAAGGTGACTCATAATTATCCACCCCATCCTCCACTGATGACAAATACAATAATCATGTATATCCTAATCGTGAACGTGGAACTATGTCTAATGTAGTATATAACTTCAAAATGATCGTAAGGAATATTTATAGCTATTTCTACGCATCTTCTATTTACACACGTATTTATTCAAATACAATATATTTGTATCCACGAAGACCAAAGGTGATTGAAATTTGATAACAGAAAGCTGCTTTGATTACAAATTTAAAGAAACCATATGGCATGAAACATGCATGGATTCTATGTGTCAACATAGCCTATATAGTGTGTGGTAGTCTGTACACATCCAGATGAAATATTAGTATGTAAGTAAGATCATAGAAATTCATTCTTCTGTGAATAATTACACAATCCCAGACAAAAACATACATCAAAGCAGCTCCTCCCCAAATCTCTCCAGAGGATATGCTTTATTTTTGGAAATAAAAGACTTGGCAATTCTGCTTTATTACACCTAATTCTGATTGTAAGTAGAGTGTTTCATATAGAACATCCTATTATGTGTTCCCTCGAGGGAGCTTGTTGAATAGAGATGAGTTTATTGTGTCCCGGAGGTGGAGATGCTGCTCGTCTAGAGCTGTGACTGGAAGCAACAGACAACTCCAGACTAGATTCAAATCCAGGACATTGTGGTCAGATGCTTGGAGCGGAATGACCAATACTCTGCCACAGATTGCCCCTCAACCGGACGCCACATTGTGTACATAGAGGAACGTGTAGCGTTAAAATTGCTCTCAAGCCATACATAGTGTACACGTAGTCTTTTTAGAAGTGTTTAGATTGCTTTAATCTGGCTGCTTGCTTCCAGAAAACAATCAAAGTTGTGCAGAAATGAATGCCGAAAATGCGCCAAGAAGCACAAGATTAACGACTATCGTTGCGCTCGCTATATCAATTTGGAACAGTCAAAACATATGCAGCAAAACGCGCGAAAACACCAAAACACACACACACACACACACACACACACACACACACACTCACTCTCTCTCTCTCTCTCTCTCACACACACACACACTTTCACTCTCACACTCACTTTCACTCACCGCTCACTTTCCTCTCACACTACCTCCTAAAACCCACGTATTGCTGTGATTGATTATCTCCGTCACCGTGTGTTCAGAAGCAGCTAGCAAGTCCCTGGCATGAAGCCTGTCCACAAAATCCATGACTTTCCTAAATCATAGAATATGAAAGAAACGATTGTCTTAGCGCAATGATCGCTTCGTGGAGAGGGTCCACGAAACTATAATTAGAATGGTGGCGGTGTCAGAGGGCCAGAACCAGCTGTCAAAAACGACAATAAATTCTGGCTGTGGTATATACCACCTACAAACAAACTGTACCGGCTTATATATGGATTTAGTTTCCCCGAGTTAACACAATTAAACAGTTCTGGATGACAATTTTACAGGAATCAGACTTCCAACCCTCCTAATACCGCCAACTCTGATAGTGGGCCGGTAATGATATGTTATGGAGACCATGGTTTCTGTCAGTGTTTGTATCTAGGGTTGCTGGTGTCATGCTTTCATTAACGAATTCCACCTATGGGTAAACTAATAAATATCGCTGACACGGTATTTTAGCCAATAGTACGAACAGTGAGTTTAACTTTACAGCAGCAATTAGCAGCTTTAATAACCACAATGCCACTATGTAAATGCAGACATCTATGATAAGGATAATCGTATTATACATAATATGTTCTCCCAATTCCGGGCTTTTTGCATAACAGATGTCCCGTGAAGAAGATACCGGTTAGAAATGGTCGATAGCGAATCCCCCCTCGTCGGTGTGACAGGGTGGTCTGGCTCGCTGACATGGTTGACACCTTCGTATCCTGATTGCGTCGATCCGTGCTGACGATGTCAATCAGCTTGATTATTTGGTTGAGAATCGATGTCATGTAGTAGCGCAATAAGGACGCCAAAACTCACGACTAAACCAAATGAGGGGCCCCTCAAACAGGGGTGCAGTAATACCCACCAGCCATGGCAGAACAGCTCTTCTCTTTAGATATTACATGCACACAATAATAATACCACACGCGCATCGCACGCACGCACGCACACACACACACACACACACACAAGCACGCACGCACGCACACACACGCACACGATTAACGGATCAACGAGGCTTCATTCTTGCGTAACGAAGTTGAAATAGTCGCACTGTCCCTTGGATAAGGAACGGAAAAGCACGAAACCATGCGATGACCGTTACACATCAGCGTCACCCACACTTAGGTCCCGGAACTGATAAATACGCAACCTGAACGGTAGCAATTTTAA